>NC_037669.1:84773547-85039878 GCF_003255815.1 Theropithecus gelada
CCCAAAAAAAAAAAAAAAAAAAAAAAAAAAAAAAAAAAAAAAGAAATGTCTGCCACGTGCTAGAAAACTGTTGACTGCTAGGTATTTGTTTTTCCTTTATTTGGGCATTAGCCAGTGGAAATCATTACAAAGGAAAATATATGAAAAGTGATGATTATGCCGTGGTGACTCTTGAGACCTGCAGTGAGTTTATTTGTTAACGTTCTTGTTGCATTATTATTCACCCACCCAGTCAGGACAAAGCGTGGGGCTCTAATTAACAAGGTAACTTGTCACCATCAATATCCATCTGTGGTACTGAGAAAAAGTGGCATTTAACCCTGCCTGTGTTCACTGGTGGCGTTGCCAAGATTCTCCAGGATGTGGCCCGGATGGAGACTAGCATTTGGTCAGTAATCACTTGCTTGTTCTTTTCCCCTCTTGCTTAACAAATATTGATCAAGCCCCAGTTTGTGATAGTTACTGTTCAGGGCACCACAGAAACAGTGGTGAGCCAAACAGATCTGGCCCCTCTCCTACAAAGCTCTCAGCCCTCTGAGAGCAGCCCTGCTGGCTTATAGCTTCTTATCATGTCTCTTCTTATTCCTGGTTTGTCATTTTCAAAGATTCCGTGTTCAGGTACATTCCATTCCAACCCAATGAAAATAGCACCAGATCTGTCTGGAAATGTCTCCACTCCTAACATTGGGAGAGAACATCAGGTGGCTAAGACCAGCCTTTTCTCCCCAGTGTCCTCAAGGACATCAGTTCCAAGAATGATGCTCCTCAACAAAGCCACCATTTGGAAGCTGAATGGTAATGCTGGCAATTAACAGACACTATCTCATGTAACACTGTCAGCAATCCTAATAGACAAGTACTCTTATTAACAACATTATTAACTTGCCAAAAATGTAGCCGAGAGTTAGGAAAATTAAGTGATTTTCTCAAGTCCACACGGGTGACAAACAGCAGAACTGGGATCCAAATCCTAGTTAGGAACTAGGCTCCTAACCACTAGGCTTGCCATGAGACCTGGGAACAGAGGTGGTATGGTTTAATCACACATGCAACCCCAGTGGGTTTCATGGAAGGAGGAAGAAAGACTTAAGTGCATAGTCATGCAGTTATGCGTTGCTTAATACGTTCTGCCAAATGCATCGATAGGCAATTTTATCATTGTGCAAATGACACAGAGTATACTTACACAAACCTAGAAGGTACAGCCTACTACACACCTAGGCTATATGGTAAAGCCTAATCCTAGCAAACCTGTACAGAATGTTACTGTACGGAATACTGTAGGCAATTGTAACAGAATGGTAAGTACTTGTGTATCTAAACATAGAAAAATTATAGTAACAATATGATATAAAAGATAAAAAATGTTATACCTGTGTATAAAATTTATTATGAATGGAGTTGGCAGGACTGGAAGTTGCTTGGGGTGAGTTAGTGAGTGGTGAGTGAATGTGAAGGCCTAGGACATTACTGTACACTACTGTGACTTTGTAAATACTATTAATGTATACTTAGGCTGCATTAAATTTATTAAAATATGTTTTTCTTTCTTCAATAAATTAACCTTAGCTTACTGTAACCATTTTACTTTTAATCTTTTTTAAATTTTATGACTCTTGTACCGACAGTTTAAAACACAAACACATTGTACAGTTGTACAAAAATTTTCCTTCTTTATACCCTCAGTTTAAAAGGTTTTTCCTACTTTTAAACATTTTTATGTTTTTTACTTTTTAAACCTTTTTGTTAAAAACTAGGAAACTCACACCACACACACACACACACACACACACACACATACACACATATACACATGCACATGCACACTAGCCGAGGTCTACACAGGGTCAGGATCATCAAGACATCATTAGGTGATAGGAATTGTTCGGCTCCATTATAATCTTATAGGATCATCATCTTCTATGCAGTCTGTCTTTGATCACAGGCACATGACTGTATTTGTTTCTTCCTTTTCCTGGGATTAAAGTTATCTCATAGGTTATTAAGAGAAGACTATTGTGCACACTGGGTATCTCCAGTCATGAGGCATTAATTTTGCAAATGGCCCTACAGAAAGTAAAAGCATTTTGTAGCTCAAATAATTGATTGAACATTAATGAATTGTGGATTTTTAAGTGTCAAGTGATATTTATATTTGCTTTAAGAGGATAGGACGCAAGCCCTGGCTTCATTTTTATGCCTCTCATCCTTTCTATGTGGGATGCAATACCCATGGATATAACCATGCGTGTATCCCAAGGACTTTTAGGATAGTCCTAATTTCCTATACATTTCTTATTTTCAATAAAGAGAATTCTGGATGAGTTGAACTGAATGGGACTTAATTTTTACATCTTTGTAAGATTTTTTGTAAAAATTCCCAGACCAGAAAAATTCACTTTGCCGTTTTCTACTCTGCTTGAAGAAATGCATGTGTGTGTGTGTGTGTGTGTGTGTGTGTGTGTCTGTGTACAAAAGTGTGTCTATATATTCATAGGATCTTTTTGGACAGAGCTAGGCTTTCAAATGTTTAGCAGAATATTAGGAGGTTTTTTTCTCTAATTCCTCATGTAGGGTTCTGCCAAGTGGACTGTTGTGTGTCTATGGTATTAGGGTTGTGGTTATTTCCCAAGTAAGTTTTATAATATCTTCCCAGAGCTTCCCATCCAAGTACAACATCCATGTTTCTCAAAGAGAGAGCAGCTTCACCTGAAGGTGGCTCAGCTCTTGCCAAGGGGCCAGTATTGGCCATAAGAAGTTAACCCAGTGGGTCCACCTCACAGGCATTTAGGAATTTGGGGATGAAATTAAAATTTTGTAAGTTTCATATTTCAGAACCAAAAGAATGTAGAAGTCATGTAGGAAAGAGATTCTCCAGTTCCCTCCCTGACCAGGAATGTCTGGCAAAGTAGATTTTGTGATTCTGGAGGGGCTGCTTGTAAATGTTTCCTCATAGCAGAGCTGAAGATCATTATCTTGACATACAGTCATGCGTTCTGAAAGAGGATACGCTTTTTCTTCTGGGTGAGGTCTGTGTTTTTCATACCTCTGAGGCCTTGGTGTCGTGACGAGAGGCCATCTGATGGTGAAATTTTTTGAGAAGTGGGTCATCATGAATGTAGGTGCCAAGTGATCAATTTCCTCCTAGCTTTATGGGATGGAGCAATGGCTGGAGAGACTCTAGGAAGGATCCCTTAATTGAAGTCTTGTCCTCATTCCCCCTACACATCCTGCATGGAATGGAATAAAAGGGGTGAGATTCTATATCAAGTGATAAAAACTCAAGTCAAATTGAACTAAGCAAATGAGGTTTATAACCGCAAGTTGTAAAAGTAACAAAAGCTCAAGGGTAGTATTGCTTCAGAAAACATTTGAATGGAGACATTATGAAACTGTACCTCTGCAATTCCTGGCTCTGCTTTTCTTTGTGTTGTCTTCATTCTCAGGAAAGCGGTCCCTATGTGGAAGTAAGATGGCCATCAACAGCTTCAGGCCTCCTTCTACCAACTCAGCAACCCCAATAGAAAGATAAATCCTTTTTCTCCAGTAGTACCTGCAAAAATCTCAAGGCTCACTCTTTTAATTTGACTTGGGTCTTCTTTATACCCATGGAAGTAAGAGATGGAGTCAGTCTTATTTAATCCACATGGCCTAAGAGTAAGGGAACAATGATTTCCTAATCAAAACCTTAGGTTTCTGCGCCTGGAAGAAGAAGGAATGAGTGGATGACATTTAAATCAAATTAATTGAAAAATACTTTATGCACATTACTATTGCCATCCTGGAAAAGCAAAGAAGACTTGGAAAATCTTTCAACTTTGTTGTTTTATTTCTGTGCTTTCATTCATTGATTTATTTAGCAATGCTATTGAATGCCCACCATTTAGAAGCACTGTGCTAAAAATCCAATGGTGGACAAGAAAAACATAATGCTTGTCTTTATGAATGTCCCAACCTGGCAGGGAAGGCTGGTATATAGGCCAAGTTATAATCAGTATGTAAGGTGCTGAGGGGGGAAGCATAAGGTGCTGGGAAAGCGCATAAGATGGAAACCCATCTCCATCTTGAAGGGATGAAGGTTGAGCAGGAAATAGCCAAGTTCCACAGGGGCTGTGGTATAGAGGGAGGATCAGAAAGGAGAAAAGCATTCCAGAGGAAACAGAAGGTGCAAAAACCTGGAAGTCAGGGAATAGCAGGATTGTATGTTTAGGGAACTGAGAGAAACTCACTTATGTTCTGAGACTGAAGACTTCCCTGTCTTTCCAGGGGAGCATAGAGTCAATGGTAGATGACACAAGCAGGAGAAAGACTAGAAATTGGTAGAACTCCTCAGTCTGTTGACCTGTCTTGCTATACTGTAGACTGAGACCTCACTTTGGTAACAGAGGAACCAGATACAGTAGCCCCAACTCAAATTAGGCACCTTATATCTACAGATACATCATGGCACAGAGGCAAAAAAAAATTTTTTTGTTGTATTTTATTGTGTGAAAATGTTCCTGATAAGAGAACTGAGGATACAAGGTAGTATATCTTGGTGAGGAGATTCAGAGTGTTGATTTTTAAATTTTTATTTCCATTTGTTATCCACATTTTCCATGGATGAGCAGATATTAAAAGGGGGGAAAACCAAAATAAAAACTCTAGCAGTTAATCACCAAATGTTTATTCAATCATGAGGGAGGACCCTTCCAGAAGACAAACGCAGAGCCCCTCAGCCTCCAGGAACTTGTCATCTGGCTCACTGCAGAGCCTCTGTGATTGACAAATGCGCTATGGAGGAAGGAGCTCTTAACCACTGATAGGAAACCAGGAGCAGCTGGGTCTGGAGGGATTTTTCTCTATAGCAACTGCCTTTTGAGTCAGTTCTTAGACGGGAAGAGGGCATTCCCTGCGAGACTGCAATGAAAGGAGTAAGGAAGAGAATTCTCCAGAATTCTCTTTCCTGCTTATTTCTCCATGAGATTGTTCCTATTTCTTACTGAACTGCACTATAGTAGATACGAAAAAGTCAGAGGAAATGGGCCCAACCGGGAGCAAGGGAGTTCAAATGTTCATCTTTTCTAGCCAGGCCAGGGAGGCCTCACATGACTGTCATGAAAATGCAAGGGCAATCAACAAACATAAACTAGAACTCAAAGGATAAATGTCACACCTAGAACAGAGCCACCACAAAGGAATATCTTAACATGCTTACGCGGAGTCACCCTTTGGGAACAAAAAAATGATCTTCCGATTCATATGTACGAAATGCCAAAGGCTTTACAATGAGACAACCAGATGACAGGAAACTTTTAAGTAACTCCAAGATGTGAAAATCAGAGCTGGTAAAATATTATATCATCTGGGGTAAATATTTGCATTACAGAACAATCCTTTATCCACAGGTAAATTTGCCCTTGGTGAGACAATAGAGTGTCTTCTTGTAGATAAATAGACTTCTAGGTTGGAGCTGATGAGGGCACACAAAGTAAAGCTAAAGCATTAGGAGAAATAGAAATAATCCAAGTTTATGAGAAAATGCATCCTTTAGTCAATGAGTAAGAAAGCAGGGTTTCACTTACTAGAATCAAGTTTGCACGTATTTTTTAAACATCCTCCTGAGACCTTACAACGTTTACAATCATAATATAAAAGCTAAATATTTCTTTAGTTGAAGGAAAAAAATGAGTTGAGTTTTCCAGCTGCAATCTGCTCAGCTAGTCGAGGATAGTAAGAGAAAGGATTGATAAAAGTACAAATCAGCAGTGTTATCTTTCAGGCCTGGGAAGCTACCAGGGATGGTTGGGTGGTTGCATTTATAGATGATCTATCTGTAGCAGCATCAGAAAAGGGACAGGTTGTTGTTCCCTTCACCACTCCTGCCCCGGGGGAGTATCATATAAAAGGAACACATTTGAAAGCAGGACCTTGGAACACTTGGGAGATGAGATTGATTCATTTCACGATTTTGAAATAGTCACCAGATATCCTAACATGATACTGAAGATTTTTTTTTTTTAAGCTGGAGGAATTGATTCCTGGATGTTGGCTAGCTCCTCCTCTGTGGTAGTCGAGGTCACTAGCCAATGCAGTGTAAGAGTGTGATTGATTGCAATGCTATCATATATTATAATAATAAAAGACGTGTTACTGATACCATAAGAGCTATTTTTATCTTGTTCTTCCCTTATTTTTCATCTGTATCAGTGTGGTTTATGTAAACCTGACACATTTGTATATGTGAAACAGATGCAGAATAAAGCGCAGTTGTGTCTGCTCAAAACATATTTTTTAAATCATAGACATGATTTATGAAAATGTTCTTTGCGTATAAGATTTTTCTTTCTCAAAATGCACAACAATTATATATCTAACATTTATTTTTTTCTGGTCCTTAAGAGGGCTAGAAAAAAAATGAAATTTTAAAGTTACTTTGCCTGATCTGTCTTCATTAGCTGTAAGAAAAATAGCATGCAACTTTTCTGCAGATGCAGATTAGATGTCTAGAGCTGCTCTTGCTATTCAAATATATGCTAAGGAAATAGTTCTTTCCACTGCATGGAGCCACACCCCCTAAAACACCCTCCGCTGCCCAGGTCCAGGTGCTGCTTCCCCTGCCATCTCACAGTGAATGGCAGAAAGAAAATGAGGATCTTTCCCGTCCTTCCTCACAACTCAGTAACTCATGAAGTGAGTTTCCATGAGAGAGGTTAAGGAATCCACGTGCTGCTTATCACTGTAAATGGCCATCATCCATCAGATTTCTCAGACCCAAAACTCAGGAGTCTTCTTCACCCTCATGACTGATCTATGACCATGGATTGAGAGATTTTATTTCCTTAATGTCTTCATAATCTACCTACTTCTCTCCATCTCTGCCACTACAGACTACAAAACCCTGGAACAAACTATCACCATTTCTCTCCTGGACATAGAACAGTTTTCAACTACTCTCCCCAAATCTATTCTTGCCCTCCTGGACTGTCTGCTGTGCTGCAGCTAGTATGATCAGAAAAGACAGGGAAGAGTTACCAGTCCCCAGGAAAAGCTGTGGCTGTAGGAAAGGGCTATCTGCCAGGAGCCCCTGACTGGAATGAATGAAGGAGTAGGACTGCAGTAGAATGAAAGAATGAATAAAGAATAAATACCCCAGCTTCTCTGTCCTCTCCTTGCTTCCATGTCCTCTGGCATCTTCCATTGACTAAACCCAACTCAAATGTAGACAGCAGGAGGGCGCAGGGAATGAACTTTGTAGAGGCTGGCCTCCTGGAATAGAGAAGGATGGAGAAGGGCAGAGAGTGGATCTGGTGGGGACACACAGAACAGAGCATAAACATAGCTCCTCTGCTCAAAACCCTTCCGATGGTACCCCATTGCGCTGAGGTTTAATGCCTACTGTCCTATCTCAAATAGAAGTCAATGTGTTAGAATTAAAGAAAAAAAGAATTGTAGTTTTCTTACTTCTCCTAGCTAGAGTAAGAAGCTGATGGCTAATGAGATGCTGCCAAACCTACTTTTAGGAGAGTCTCAGAGGTTAGCACATTGTTCAAATGGATGTTGTTATATTGTTATTTAAAGAGCCTCTAGTTGGTCTCCGCAGTCTTGTTCCTGTAGCTACTTTCTCTTAACATCCCCACATCTCCTCTATCTTGGTTGGTGCAAGTGTAAACGCCTCCCCAGTTCCATAAGAATGATCCTGAGTCTGAATTTCTTTCCATCAGTAGAGTTGGGCTTGTCACTGGGTTTCATGCGAAGACGAATCAGTCCGTTCTCAACACAGTTAACAGTTTGTTCTAACATACCTTCTTACCCCTTGTAAAGACATGCATATTTGCAAGATTAGTTTTAAATTGGCATGTGCATTTACCATGCGAAGACTGATAGCACTTTAAAAGCACTTTTAAAGAAAATTATGATCTCTACTTCTATCATGTATTTATGCCACAGCTTTGTTCTAAAAATATTACTGGAAAGGGGTCCCAGTGCAGACCCCAAGAGAGAGTTCCTGGATCTCACACAAGAAAGAATTCAGGGCAAGTCCATAGTACAAAGCAAAAGCAAGTTTACTAAGAAAGTAAAGGAACAAAAGAATGGCTACTCCATAGACAGAGCAGCCCTGAAGGCTGCTGGTTGCTCATTTTTATGGTTATTTCTTAATTATTTGCCAAACAAGGGGTGGATGATTCATGCCTCTTCTTTTTAGACCATATAGGGTAACTTCCAGTAGTTGCCATGGCATTTGTAAACTGTCATGGCGCTGGTGGGAGTGTAGCAGTGAGAATGACTGGAGGTCACTCTCGTCGCCATCTTGGTTTTGGTGGGTTTTAGCTGGCTTCTTTACTGCAAACTGTTTTATCAGCTAGGTCTTTATGACCTGTATCTTGTGCCGAACTCCTATCTCATCCTGTGATTTAGAATGCCTTAACCATCTGGGAATGCAGCCCCATAGGTTTCAGCCTTATTTTACCTAGCCTCCTATTCAAGATGCAGTTGCCCAGATTTATACACCTCTGACAAGAAGACTTGAGATCTTCTTTTCTTTTTCTCTTTTTTGCCCTTCTTTCCTACTTGCTTCTCTTCTCTTTCTTTTTCCTTCTTTCTTTTCTTCTATGTTCTCATTTATTTCCATCTTCTAGACCTTTTCACCTTTTACTACAAATAGTGCCTTATCTTCCTTTTAAATTATCATTTTTAAAGAGATGTACAATGTAAAACAATTACAGCCCTTGGAATTAACTACTATTAACACAGCATGTGTGGTTCTAGTCTTTTTCTACAAGAGGAAGTTATAAGAGAACCCTTTCTGTCCCATTTAGCAAAGAGCCCAATGTACTTATAACATATACCTTTACAATTATAGAGATTATATATGAATTCACTACCCTAAAACAAAATTAAAGTATTGCATTCAAAGCTGAAGGCTCCTTTGATTTCTACCCCCATTTTCACCAACCTTCCACATGACCCCAGGCCTGTGGTATGAGATTATACCCATGTTCCTATAAGGTTATTTAACAATGTAAACTTTTTTCCGTTTCCTCCCACATCCTGTCATTTAATCATTACAGTAATTCCTTGTAGTTATTAGGAGCGAAGAGAAGTGTTAACCCCAGTTTACAGGTGAGAGGCTGAGGCTCATGGATGTTCTAGAAGAGTTCATATGCTATGCTCGCATCTGCTTAGTGGCATCATGTGCTCTTTCCTTAGGCTTCGATGCAGTCATGAAGATGATGAAGATGGATTTGTTAAGAAACCCATCCCCTAAGGATTTCCAGGTTTGTCTTCTCCCTTTTCCTCCTCTCCTCCCTGTAACTGGCCCATTTGGAGAAGAGCCTTTGTTTGCATCATTGCTTTGCTGACCCTCTCTGCTGCTCCTGCATGGCTTCCCTGTTAATGGAAGGGCTGGCATCCCTGCACCTTGGTCATGCCCAATTCATTTTAGTGGACTGGGTCAGCCAAGCCAACATTTACTCAGGCCCAAAGCCATTGGGCAGGGTCTTTTACAACATCCACAGCAGCAGCCAATGAGGAGGCTTGTGTAGTTCAAGTTCATTGCCTTTTGGGATTGATGCCCAAGGCCTTTGGGATGGGTCCATGGCATTCCTTTGTAAGGTACAGTGACCACATCTTGGGCAGCTTGGGAGTCCCATGGATTCCAATGAGGCCAACTGGTGTCATTTCACTGGCACTTAAGGTTGGAAGCCACCCCTGGGCTTTTCTCAGGATTTGGAACTTTCACCCTGCAGCTCAGAGTCCTCATTAAGCAGCCAACTCCACATGGCTCTTTAGAAGAGAGAGGCTGTAAAATATATGCTGGGAGGATTCAGGAGAAATTTGTTTAGGTGTTACTTTCCTTGGTAGCCTTTTGAAATTCATCTTAGAATTCTAACCACCTGAGGACACAGGCTGGTCTAAAACATATCATCTAAACCAGCAAGCCCCAACGTTTTTGCCGCCAGGGACTGGTTTCATGGAAGACAATTTTTTCCACAGACTAGGGGGTGTGGAGGATATGATTTGGGGATGAAACTGTTCCACCTCAGATCGTCAGGCATTAGATTCTCATAAAGAATGCACAACCTAGATCCCTCACATACACAGCTCACAATAGGGTTTGCACTCCTATGAGAATCTATCGCTGCTGGTGATCTGACAGGAGGCGGAGCTCAGGTGGTGATGCTCGCTCACTCCTACTCACCTTCTGCTGTGTGGCCCATTTTCTAACAGGCCATGGACTGGAGTTGGGGACTCCTAATCTAAACCATATGCATCATCTAGAATGATTCAAAGGAAAACCAGGATGGGTGTCACCCCACCTCTAGTGTCCTACTCACCTGTGGCTGAATTCATTCACCTTTTCCATAGATCAATTTGCTTTTAAAAAGCTTGAATTTCTTCTTTGCTGATAAGCCAAGGTGTTTAATTGATGGATTTGTGTTTGGGGTGTCCTAGGGCTGTCAGAATGTAGTTGTAGTTAAAAGCAAAAAGTTTTGGAATCAGATCTGAATTTGGATTCTGAATTTACCCCGTGCTGTAAGTAATTATTAATTACTTTTTCATAAGAGTCAGTGCAAAGTAATGGTGAAGAGAAGGGAGTATGGAAACAGAATGGCAGGATTGCAACTCCAGCTCCCCTACTTCTAGATAAGTGACTTAGGCAAATCACTTAACCACACTGTGTTAGAGTTTTCCCATCTGTAAAACGGTGATTAAAAACAGCACTTAACTGCAGCAAAGTTGTAAGATGCAACACCAACACACAAAAATCATTTGCATTTTAATGCATTAACAATGAACAGTCTAAAAAGAAAATTAAGAGGACAACTCCATCTGTAATAGCATCAAAAAGAATAAAATACCTAGGAATAAACAACTGAGGAGGTGAAAGATTTGCACATTGAAGACTACAAAATATTGCTGAAAAAATTAAAGATACAGATAAAATGAAAGACATCCTGTGTCCATGGATTAGACTTGATATTGTTAATATGTCCATGCTACCCAAAGTGATCTACAGATTCAATGCAATCCCTATTAAAACCCCAATGACTTTTTTTTTTTTTTTGCAGAAATGAAAAATTCCAAAATTCATATGGAATCTCAGGGGACCCCAAATAGCCAAAGCAATCTAGAAAAAGAACAAAGTTGGATGTCTTATACTTCCCAATTTCAAAACTTACTACAATTCTATGGTAATCTATGCTGTGTGGTAGTGTGGTAGTGGCATAAAGACAGACATAGAGACCAATGAAATAGAGTAAAAAGTCCAGAAAGAAACCCTTGCATATATGAGCAGATGATTTTCTAATTGGCATCAAGACCATTAAATGGGGGAAAGGATAGTCTTTCAACAAATGATATGGGGAAAACTGGATATGCACATGTAAAGAATGAGGTTGGACCCTTACCATACACCATATAAGAAATTAACTCAAAATGGATCAAAGATCTAAATGAAAAAGCTAAAACTATAAACCTCTTCAGGGAAACAAAAACTTCATGGCACTGGATTTGGCAATGATTTCTTGAAAAGGACACCAAAGTAGAGGCAACAAAAGAAAAAAATAGGTAAGCTCAACTTCATCAGAATTAAAATTTTGTGCATCCAAGGACACCATCAGCAGAGTGAAAAGGCAACCCAAGGAATGGGAGAAAATACTTACAAATCATTTAGCTGATAAGGGATTGATAATCAGAATATGTGAACTCCTACAGCTCAACAACAGAAAAACAAATGGCCTGATTATAAGTGGAAAAATAACTTGAATAGATGTTTCTCCAAAGAAGAGACACATATGGCCAATCAGCACATGAAAAAAAATATGTTCAACATTACTAATCGCTAAGGAAATATAAATCCAAATGACAAGATATCACTTCACACACATTAGGATGTCTGCTATTAAAAACAAATAAATACCTGAAAGTGTTGGTGAGGATGTGGAGACATTGGAACCCTTGTGCATGGCTGATGAGAATGTAAATGAGACAGCTATTGTGGAAAGTAGTATGGCAGTTGCTCAAAAAATTAAACATAGAATTACTATATAATCTGGCAATTCCACTTCTGGCTATATGTTCAAACCAATAAAAAACAGGAACTCAAACAGATATTTGTACACCCATGTTTATCACAGCATTATTCAAAATAACCAAAAGGTAGAAACAACTCAAATGTCCATCAACAGATGGATAAACAAAACGTGGTATATACATATGATGGAATATTGTTTCTCCTAAAAAGTAAAAAAATTCGGACACATGCTACAATGTGGATAAAAATGAAGACATTAAGTCAAATAAGCCAGCACAAAATGACAAATACTGTATGATTACACGTATAAGAGGTACTTACTTAGAGGAGTCAAATTCATAGAGACAGAAAGTAGAATGGTGGTTGCTGAGGGTAGGGGAGGGAGTTTGGGAAGATGAAAAAGTTCTGGAGATTGATGGTGGTGATAGTTCCACATTGTATTAGTCCATTTTCATAGTGCTATGAAGAAATGCCAGAGACTGGGTGATTTATAAAGGAAAGAAGTTTAATTGACTCACAGTTCCACATGGCTGGGGAGGCCTCGCAATCATGGCAGGAAGGGGAAGGAGGAGCAAAGTCACATCTTACATGGCAGCAGGCAAGAGAATGTGTGCAGGGGAACTGCCCTTTTTAAAATATATATATATATTTTTTTGAGATGGAGTCTTGTTCTGTTGCCCAGGCTGGAATGGAATGGTGTGATCTCAGCTCACTGCAGCCTCTGCCTCCTGGGTTCAAGGAATTCTCCTATCTCAGCCTCCTGAGTGGGTGCCTGTAGGCACCCACCACCACACTTGACTAATTTTTTATATTTTTAGTAGAGATGGGGTTTCATTGTATTAGCCAGGATGGTCTCGATCTCTTGACCTCATGATTCGCCTGCCTTGGCCTCCCAAAGTGCTGGGATTACAGTTGTGAGCCATCCTGCCTGGCCAGGAACTGCCCTTTGTAAAACCATCAGATCTCGTGAGATTTATTCACTATCATGAGAGCAGCATGGGAAAAACATGCACCCGTGATTCAATTACCTCCCGCCGGGTCCCTCCCATGACATGTGGAGATTATGGGAGCTACAATTCAAGATTAGGTTTGGGTGGGGACACAGCCAAACCGTATCGCATATCAATGTGAATGTACTCAATGCCACTGAGCTGTACGCTGAAAAGTGATTAAAATGGTAAATTTCATATTATGTGTATTTTACCACAACAAAAAATAGCACTTACCACTAGTGTTGTTAGGAGGACTAAATAAATTAATGGATCTACAGCAAGTCTAAAGCAAGATTTGGCAAAATTTTCCTGTAAAGAACCAGAGAGAAAGTATTTTAGAGTTTTGGGAGCATATAGTCTCTGTTATAACTATTCAATTCTGTTATTTTAGGAGAAAAATACTTATAGACAAAATGTAGTGGATGTGTGTGGCTATATTGCAATAAAATTTATCAAAATAGGTAGTGGATGGAATTTGGTCCATGGGTTACTAGTCTGCCGACCCAAAGCATTTAGAACAGTTTTGGGCACAGAATCAGTGATGTTTACATATTAGATATTGTTGTTACTATGCAGAATTGCTGTGAATAATTTAATAAAATAATGCATGAAAGTACCTGGAACATGGTATGTATTATCTAAAGTATAGCTTTTAAATCATGACCTGCTAGGGATATTTCATGCCAGATTTGAAACCGGAGGGACACATTAGCACTCAGGTCTGGCTAAGCGGAAATGAGGCAGGGCACAACGGCACTGAAGCACAGACTTTCCTTAAATTAGGTGGATGCCCACAGCTTTGATGGAGCTCGCCTGTGCACTGTGGCCTTCTCAACATGGACTGATGCCCCCCCTCATTAATTAGCGGTACATTGGGCCCTTTATTGGCTCTGATGGGCCCCAGTATACTACCTAGAGAGTGGTGTTTAGTGTGATCTCTGGATGGGCAGCTTTTACATCACTGGGAAATTTGTTAGAAATGCACATTTTCAGCACCCCCACCCCCAGCTCCACTGAGAACTCTGTAGGTGGGGTAGGCAATCTGTGTTGAACAGACCCTCTCCCGCACCCCAGTGATTCTGATGCTGCCAAAGTTTGAGACCCACTGCTCTATATAATGAAGTGATAGTCTGTATTCCTTGCCTCAATGGGATTGGAGTTTACAGCTTGGCAAGGGGAAAAGCTGTGCTTTTCTTAGCTCTGCCCTGACACCTCTCTCTCAAGTGCAAGGCCCAGTTTCTAACATCTTCAGTGTGTGTGTGTGTACATGTGTGAGTCAAGGAGTGAGCACATAAAAGCAAAGGGTGATTTATCATATCATTGTTGTTGCTGTGTTGACATCTGCATGAGTGGCCAGGGAGATCTCTGATAGGGAAAGGCAGCCATGGTAAACCATGCTCACTGAGCAGTAAAAGGTGCTCCGTGAAGTCGACCACCTTGAAGGACTTGAAGGTCTACATTCAAGTCTTAAAATAAACCTGAACATTGCATAAATTAGGCTGAAGCCTTCAGGACCCTCACATATCGCTCATCCCACTAACATCTGGTGGAAACTTCTTGCTGTCTTTGTTCTCCTGTTGGAACTTGTTTTGGTGGTGGTGTTGGCAGGGTCTTCTCATTAGGTGAATGTTAGTGTGGAGAATTCTCCAGTTGGCTATAATTCTTGATGTGTGTCAAACACACCAAAAGACATTTCTCTTCCCTGCTGCCCGGAACCAGTCCAGTCCACATACACATAGTTTCTGTATGACCACAACCTTCTCCTGTCGATTAGAAGGCCAGGATAACCCCTTCTAGTCATGCTAGCCCAGGCCTTTTGGTTCCTTTGCAGAGACATGTTCCCTGGAGGGTAGAGGAACCTGGAACTGTCTGCTGAAATTAATGGCTTTCTGCCTCAAAGGAACTGGAAGGAGGGCCTCCCAGATGACCAAGGAATCCACAGTCTCCCAGGTAAACTGTGAGAGCATGGAGGTATGAACACATCAGGCAAGGCTGACAGGAATGTCAGCCTCCCCAGGCATGTGCGAGTCAAGATAGGGTTTGTGATTGGAGACAGCCTCCCCGCCAGGCTGTGGTAAACACCATCCAGGATCCAAAACAAGATGTGAGGAGAAGCGTCTTTCCTCTGGAGTCATCTTCTGCCTCGTCCAAAACACTTTGCATTTGAAAAACACACACTCTCTCTCTGAAGACCTTCCCCTGACCCCGGCCAAGATCCAAAAAGGAGAGTGAGGGAAGAAATGGGATGGTTTAGACACAGATGTTTGAATAGATTTCTCCTTAGGAGAGTTGAATGGCTTAGGGAGATGGCAGATAGAAACACGCACACACATACATATCACTACCAAGAATAAAGTCAAGGGTTGGTACTAATTTCTCCTCATATTATATTTCTTAATCTTTGCTCTTGAATGGGTCTTCCAGATGCCTCTTTGCATTGGGATTCAGTGGTGATTGTTTTGCATGTATTATTAATGGTATTTTTATTTAGGGGAGGAATTAATAATGATGGTTATCTCTAAAAGAAGACTCACAAAGCACGTACCGATTCATTTATGCCTCAGCCCAGGCAGTCACCATTTCACTTTGAAGTTTCCAGAAGGCAGGAACAGGAGGTAGAAAGAGGTATGTCAGCTAAAACTAATTGGATTCAAGTAGTGTGAGCATTACATTTCTTACAGGTGGGTGAGAACAGAGTGGTGGCCACTGTTAATGCTGCTAAATGCCAACCACTCGTTCTACAGTAGGGAATAAGTTGGAGATGATGGCAATGGTGTGGTGTATGTTCAAGTTTATCAACAAAGCAACTTGTAATTTAAAAGAAATAAGGGGCCACCCACACTGTGTTCAAGGACCTTCTCATTCCTCACATTTTCCTTTCTTTTGCTCTCTGGTGCTCCTGATTTATTGATTTGAGGCAGGATGCTTTTCATTTATGTACTGGAAAAAAATGAACAGGACAAAGTTTTAACTAAAAATGGGAAATGTGACTCAAGTGCAGAGGAACGCATGTTTAACTAAAATAGAGCATCTTCTCTGCCGGTGACCTTGACTAATGAACTCACCAAGCCCCTGAAGGCTTGTGCTCAGGAATTTATCCTCGTAAGTCGCACGTTATTGACTTATCACTCATCCCTGGGACTGGTGTTCCATGTTCACCTCTGTGCAGAGTGTTCTGAAGAATTCAAGCTTATATACTCAGAGGTCACTCTTTTCTGTTAGTCTCCTTGGAGAGAAGCATTCCATTCATAATTAACTCTCATAATGTCTGGACTCTGAGGAAGTATAATGGGTGAACACTCAAAGCACAGGAGAGGTAGGACCTGAGTCCCGGGACAGGAGGAAAAGGCCTTCCAGGCAGAGCAAACAGCTCAGGCAAAGCTTTGGAGATGGGCATGGGCAGGGAGTGCTTTGTGAGAAGTGGGGAGTCCAGTGTGAAGTGGAGTGAAGGATGTTAGGAGGTGTGTATGAGACACAAATGCCAGGGTGGGCAGTTGGGATTTTATTGCCTTTCGAAATAAGGAGCCTTAGAAGATTCCTGAGCGTGAGATGATAAGATCAGATTTTGAATTTTTGGTATAAAATCTGGTGTAAAGTGTGAAAGGTGGGATGGGAGAGGGAGAGCCTGGCATGGACCAGCCATTTGCGGTGTCTATATTACTTTAGGCAAAGATGTATTGAGAATATTGAAGGCAAGAATGGATTGCACTAGTTGATGTGGGGTCATTGGGAGGGCAGGGGTTTTTGTTGGTAAGGGGGACAAGTTGCTGATGGCCATGCCTAGTTTAAAAGCCTCTCGATGACCATCTCAACTCGTATTTGTGAGGAATGGCTTTCAAGAACCTTAAGATCCCTAACAGGCCCTTCATATAACCTCCCCCTGAAGGATGTGGGCAGCTGAGTCATCTGAGGAATGAGGCTGGATTGCACAATTGAATTTTCCACCTGGGCCCCACCCCAGCTCTGGTACCATCCATGGGAGGGTGGTACTGGAAACTGGAGCTCTACTATCAAGATTTCTTAGCTGTTCTGGTTTATACTTGGGGTCCTGGGCCCCTCCCAAGGGAGAACAGACCACTTTGGGAGCTATGTCCTGGGCAAGATGGGCTTTAATCAGTACTTAGAGAAACTCCCCATTCAATGCATTGCTGAACACTTGCCACATCACTTGCTACTTCATAATTTCCTTTAATCCACACTCTACCCCTTTATCATCACTTTACTAATGATGAATGAGACTGGGGCTCAGAGAGTTTCTTAAACTTCTTTTTGCTGGTTTTACTTCCTAGTTTTGATAAAACATCCACTGATAATCTATTAGTATTTGCCATTCTGTCTCCTTCTCCTTTGTTACATGAGCTATTTATCTCTCTCTATCTCTCTCTCTCTGGCAGTTTTTAGGACCTTCTTTTTAAATTCATTGTATTGGACACTTGGTGGGCTCTCTCCATCTTCAAGCTCATGTCATTCAATTTTATTGACATCTCTTGTTTGCTGCAGTCAGAGACCTTGTTCTCATGGTCCTGCAGACTTATGGCTCCCTATGTATGTCCTTGATTGCCATTTTAGAAGAGTACCATTGGAAAGTGGGGCATGGACGTAAATGTGTGTGTGCTGAGGCCCTCACGTTTGACAGCAGTTCCTTGGAGCTATTTAATATGTTTTTCTACAACTCTATTAGAAATTGTTGTTGTCCATGCTAAAGCCAAATAGGCTAATTAGAAATGATAGCCTAATTATAAAGCATTATCCAGTTCTCATAACAACGCTTGGAACCTGGTAAGTGCTCAACTAATACTTGGAGATTACATGTGATACACATAAACTTGATGCTGCTCTTTGAGTACTTTAATAATTGTGTGTGTGTGTGTATGTGTGTGTGTGTATGTATCTGGGACACTGAGTATGGGGAAAAAGCATGGACTAATAATACAAGGAGATCTGGGTTCCATTCTTGGCTCCATCACAAGCCAAACAAATCCTGTAATCTCCCTGAGGCTCAATTTTCTTCCCTGTGAGGTGAGAATAACAATATCAATTTGCAGGATTATTTTGAAGATTAGACATTATAATAATGATTTTATTTTATTTATTTTTTATTATACTTTAAGTTCTAGGGTACATGTGCACAACGTGCAGGTTTGTTACATATGTATACATGTGCCATAAAGACACATGCACACGTATGTTTATTGCGGCACTATTCACAATAGCAAAGACTTGGAATCAACCCAAATGTCCATCAGTGACAGACTGGATTAAGAAAATGTGGCGCATATACACTGTGGAATACTATGCAGCCATAAAAAAGGATGAGTTTGTGTCCTTTGTAGGGACATGGATGCAGCTGGAAACCATCATGCTCAGTGAATTATCGCAAGAACAGAAAACCAAACACTGCATGTTCTCACTCATAGGTGGGAACTGAACAATGAGAACACTTGGACACAGGAAGGGGAACATCACACACTGGGGCCTATTATGGGGAGGAGGGGGGAGGGGGGAGGGATAGCATTAGGAGATACACCTAATGTAAATGATGAGTTAATGGGTGCAGCACACCAATAATGATGATTTTAATGCTAATTAACACCTACTGGGTCTTGAATCGTGTTGTATGTCACATCCCGTCTCTTAATTATTCCATATGATAGCTCTATGAGGTGGATAATACATCTCATCTTAAAGGTGAGAAAAATGAGTTTTAGAGAGGTTATGTTTCATGCCTAAAGTCACCCACTATGGGGAGGAGGTGGCAGGCAGGAGTCACATCTAAGTCTGCCTCCCTCAAAGTGTATGATTTTTAACCTCTAACTCTGCTGCATGTACCATATAGAGCCATATAAATGGTAACTGCTACCATTGTGTTCAGCAAAATTGGGAATAATGCCTTTATTGATTCTCAATGCGGGTTTTGTTTATTTTTGGTAGACGTAATCTATCAAACAAGGTAGCAGTAGAGAAGGATTGGTGAAAAGGGGCATTTGGTGGTGAAAGTGAAGTGGCCCCTTAAGGAGGTTATCCATGCAGTGTCTTCCAGCACTAACACTACCTTTGACTTTATAGCAGTTTCAGGCTGTGTAGAAACCCAATTCAAACTGGCTTAAGCAAAAAAGAGGATTTACTGGCTGTAACTGAAAAGCACAGGAGCTTCTAGCTCTAGGTCTTCAGGCATAGCTGGATTTGAGATCCCAAAAGCTGTCCTTAGGGCTCAGATGTCCAGCTCTGTTGTGTTCCATGTTAATTCCAGCCTCAGATGCAATGGCTGCCAGCAGTGTCAAGCCCACAGCTCTCCTTGCAATTCCTGCGAAAACAATGCTTCTTTTCAACAATTCTCCCACAGGGTTTGGAGTCGAATTTGTCATTGGCTCAGATTACCCCACTCCTAGAGCCTTGGTTGGGAGTCTGCTCACATTAAATCACATGAAATTGAAAGAGAATGCAAGGTGGTTTCCCCAAGAACAATCAGAATCCAGGAGGTGGGAAATGGATGCTGAGTAGTCAAAAAAGAAGGGTGCTTTCCACATTGAACTCCGGGGAATCCTCCTTGAAGGCTCTAAGAGTTGGGAACACAGGACAGGGTGTCAAAGCAGGATGATAAGGGTGCTGCAGAGCCCAGACACCCAGGTTAAGAACCACTGAGTCACCCAACTCCATGGCTCTATTCACATGGTAGAGTCTATGTAAACAGCCCATGTGCTCAAGTCTCATTTTAGCTACAGCAACTCAGTCCTTGTCAGTTTTGTGTGGGCCACCATAGAATATTTTAATTAAATAAAGTTTGAAAAATATTGTATTAACCTAAAGAGGTTAAATGGTGGAGATGCAGGGATCCTGGGAAGCTTGCAGAAGAGAGATCTGTGAGCAGGAGAAGGGAGCATCCGTCCTACATGCCAGTGACTGGGCAGTGGGTTTACAAAAGGAGAAGCAGAGTAGCTGAGAGAGGGGGGATCTGTGGCAGAAGCTAAGATAAGGTCATAACTGGGAGTTGTCCATCCTAGGATGCTAACCCTGGGTGTCACCAGCTGGCTCAGGTGGGAGTCCCTGTCCAAGACATAGCCAGCAAGCCATGGTTGGTAACATCTGCATCAAGTTTTAAGAGATCTGTCTGAGGGTCTTAGAGGATTTATGTCTGCATCCTGCCACCAGGAAAAAGAAAAGTGAAGGATAAAAGGATATCAGCTGCAAGAGGAACACAAGGTATTATTTGAAGCCACTAGAAAGAATGAGGGGAATATCGAGTGTCTGGGCTTTTTTCTTTCCTGTCCATTAATGGGCTCTTGAGCAATTGCTGTGTTCCTGGCCCAGTGCTCAGCACTAAAGGAGAAGATACAAAATCTATATGAATGTTTCGATAGTTCGGATCCAAGATACCCTCCACAAAATGTACCCTGCATCCAACAAGGCAATAGGGATCTGGTAAGTGTTTAACAACTAACTTTTTGGGAGTGGGGTAAAGACTCCTGGCATTTGCTAGTATCTGTGGCGTAAATATTCCCACCATGATTAGTTTCAAGCTACCAGCATGACATCATTGAACTTAGAGTTGGGTAGAGCTACACAGTAGCCCACTATTATAAGTCTTTTCACTGTACAGATACTAAAGATGTAAATAACCTCAAGAATATAGATAACAGCAAAATGTAGTAAAATACTTAGAAAGGGATGGCTCTTTAGCATTTATCTTTGTATTTAATGTAAGTTATTTAAGTATATATATAAAAGTTAATTTTTAATAATGACTATGTTTAATAATTGATTCACAGAATTCCAGAGCAGCCCACAGTGGGCTCTTGTGAGTCTTTTTGGCTGACTCCAGCACATGACTGCCTTGTTGTCATTCTCCCAGGTCCCAGAGGTTCGGTCTTCCCTCTTCTTTTAGAAGCCTCACCCCAAGGCAAATGCATTGCCTAGACTGATAATTGGTCAATCTCTTAAATGTGCTTTCTGTTAATTGAAGCAGGAAGCTCTTTTATTCATCTCCACCTCCTCAGGGTGGTCCAGCAAGGCACAGCAAACATTTGATGAGTGACTGAGTGAGTAACTGCTGGGAACAGGCTGGCTGTGGAGGCACAGAAATAAATTCTAGGTTCCCCGCTCCACATTTTCACAGCTCATGATGCTTCTTGGGCCTGGCAACCATCACAGGTGTGACCATCTGCTTAATGGCTGTTTGCATAGTTGGGGCATCCCTCCATGAGGACAGGGACTGCAGCTGGTTTTCACTGCTCCAGTCCCAGTGTTTATTTAGCGCATAGTAAATGATCAGTGAATATTTGTTGATTCTGGCTGACTCTACAAAGTTAATAGTGCTTTCTGTTAACTATGCAGAAAATACTCAAATGCCTTTCTGCTGATAAAGTATCTCACATTACGGATAAGGCTAAGCACCCTTTGACCAGCCCTTAATTCCAAATATTCTCCTAATGACAACGTGATCACAGCAATTAGTGTGGTATACATCTTTTCAGTTTTTATTTTGTTTTCATTTACTTACAAATATATCTATAGAAATATATGGTATTGTTTTGAGACTTTTATCTTTTATTTTGAAGTATTTACAGATACACAAGAAGTTGCAAAAATCATAGAACGAGATCCCTTGTACCCTTCACCCAGTTTCCCCCCATTATTACATCTTATGTAACTACACAATATCAAAACCAGGGAGTCACATTGGTAAAATGTGGTTATACAGTTCTGTGTCATTTTGTCACATATGTAGATTTGTATAACCACCACCACAATCAAGATACAGGATTATTCCACCAACAAATTATCCCAAGTATTTCATTACCTACCCCTTTATACTCTTCTCTCCATTCCGCAACTCTCTCACCCAGCCAACCACTAATCTGTTCTCTGTCTTTATAGTTTTGTCATTTTGAGAATGTTAAATAAATGGAATCATACAATATTTGATCTTTTAAGCTTGTTTCTTTCCACTCAGCATAATGCCCTTGGAATTTGAGGCTGTTCTTGTTTGTAATATAAATGACATTGTGTTGCGTGTATTCTTTTGAAATGAACTGTGTGTCCCAGAGACTTTTCTCTTTCAGTATATTCAGATGGGTGTGATTCTTTTTAACTGTCATATAATGTTCCATAAAATAGATCATCATACTTTCTTAATTTCCGCTATTGATTATTGTCCATGAGCTCTTCCCCCGTCCCCAACAAGGGGCTGCTTACAGGGCAGTCCCTTTCCCAAGCTCCTCTGCACAGAGGCCCTTACCCATGAATTGCGCTTAGCCATGTGGAAAGCAGAAAAAATGGTATTTGGGAGAAGGTGCCCCAAAGATTCCACAGAAGGAGTCTCAAAGCTTGAAGAAAGGCACACCAGCAAGTTCTCACGACTCTTGGGTCTCTTCTGTTTAACTCTTTCCTTAAGAGGTGGCTTATCTTTCCATCACCCAGACCAATGAATAAAGCTACAGGGAGAGGAGAAAAACCAGTTCTCTCCAGTTGCCCATTCATGTAAATGGCAATTCCCATGGCAGTGATCTCTGCCCCTGAAGCTCCAGAGAGACATCCTGCACACACACACTCTCAGACACACACACACACACACACACACACACACTCCCAAGGGGGAGGTAGGAGCAAGTGATAGAATGCCAATCAGCCTTCTTTGGACCTTTGCGTTGGATTAAGACACTCTCCAGTAAGCATGTGATGAAGTACCGGCTATGAGGGGTGTTGAATATTAGGTAACAGGGAGGAAGTGAGACTCTGAGAACCCTCCTTTGACCCCACCAAGCAAACACAAGTCACAAACTCACAGCTCCATCCTGAAGGAAGCCTATCATTGTTTCCAGGCCAGTAAGCTTTGGCAAGCCCCAAACCCTAACCTCCAGAGCCCAGGCAAGACTGATTTCTAAAGACTCCAGCCCTGGGCCTCTCGCAAATTCCTTATTTGCCTCCCCACCCTTCTCTTGCCACACTCTGAGCATTTGGTACAAAATCTTCGGGCTGGTATCTATGTCTGGAAGACTCAAAACTTTATTTAGAGTTTCCTTATTTTTTGGGAGAATAAGATCAGGCTCATTTTAATAGACTAAACCAGGAATCTAAACTGAAGGCAGAGGCCGTGTAAACAAAACCCTTTTATGTGGTGACTCCAAATGAGTTTACTTTAACAAAAACAGGACAAGTAAATAAGTGAGGTTTACAAATATAAACTGCAAAGTTGCTGAAGTGTGAGATAAATTGTCTAAGGCCCTTCTGTTTAAATTCTCTGGCCTGGCATTTCTCCTTTTGAGTTTTTATCAGAGGGAATCTGGGAAGGAGAGAATGTTCTGTACAAGAGAAAAGAATTTCCCATAGTGGGGCCAACCAGTGATCTGATTAGAAGACCTCCTGCACGGGCTACCAGAGCTGACCATTCCTCCCTCCCAGGGTGCAGGGATACCTGGCTGGTGATATCACCCCTGTGGAAGGGACTCTTAGAAACAGCTTGTTCTGCCATCATGATCCAAGAGACCAATGCAGTGGTGGAGGGCGTTAGGCAGCTGATCTCAGAGAGATGAGAAAAATTCCATCAGATGTCAGTTTTACTTGAGGGGAAATTTCCCTCCTTTATCCACCAAGAAGCGGTGGGTGCGCCCAGCAGGTGGAATTCATTATGAAGATGAGCATCCTTGCCAGTGGGATTGGTGACCTGGCATTCAACCACTCTCCCAGAGAAAGAATCTAAACATGGCATGAGATTTCATCTGAGTGGTTCCAAGACAGTTCATTGGATTTGGAGGTGTGAGTAGAGTTCAAACCAGTACAAGTACTGTGGGAAAAAGGCAAAGAACAGGGAAGGGGTGGCAAGATAACCTATATGCTGTGGAGTGCTAATACATGTTTAATAACCGGCTCTTGGAGTTGGAAAGAGAACCCTGATTTGCAGTGTTTGTGGATTTCTGTGGTGTAAAGATTCCCAATATGGGTAATTGCAAGTTAACAACAGGAAATCACTCAGCTCACAAAATTCTTGAATATTGAACAATCCGCCTTTCCTAGCTGGAATGAGCTGGCTGTAGCACACCACTGCCTGTGTGGATCAGGAAGTGGGTCTTAAGGTTGCAAGTGGGAGTGATGGGGGCTTTTCTGGGGAAGTATAAAGTCAGAATCATTTCCCTAGTGATTTAGAGTACCCTGTGTTTCTTTGTTCATAGTACTTAGGATACTTGTTCAAGTATTTTGATACTTGTCTGCTTGCCCTCCTAGACTTCATGGCAGGACTGCATCTGTCTGGGTCACCAGTGTGTCCTAGCATCTACCACAGTGCCTAGAACATAGTAAAGCAGTTTTGATTGGTCCAAAGATCTGTTGAATGCTACATTTACTAGTAGAGCACCTACTATGTGCTAGGCACTGTACTAATCCCTTGACAGGAAAAAATCCAATTCCATCTTCAAAACAGGTTTCTCAAAGTGTGACAGGTAAGTCACATGGAGGGTTGATTACAAATGAAGTTATCTGGGCACTCCCCAGATCTTGCTGAATGTGCATGGCCCAGGAATGTTCATTTAAACAGCTTCCTATATAGATTTTATGCAAACTTAGATTTTAAAATCACTTTCTCATAGGGTAGATCTTATTATTCCTGTTTTATAGGTGAGGAAACTGAGGCTGATGGGTCTCAGTAACTTCCCCGGGGTTACACATTGGATAACTCAGGGGTCTAGGACACTAAGCTAGACCTTCCAGATGCCAGTTAATAGGCTAGATGAGCTCCCATAGAATAAAACCGAATGAATGAATGCATGACAGATGTCTCCATTGGGTGTGCAGTGTGGAAGTCAAGAGGCAAGAGGGGAAGCCTATAGGAGTCAATTATATTAGTTTTGGGGTAAAGTGATATGCCAGGCTTAGGGTAGAGACAGTGGACCCAGTAAGACATTGAGATAATTAAAAATTGTTCAGTGCTATGCTCTGTGTCAGGTACATTCGGAATATCACATCTTAAGTGAGCTTTCCATCATGACTTCATTTAATCTGTATAACATCTCAGCAGGAGAGCTTCTGTCCCTCATGTTTTTTAGAGTGTGATTCAGAAAGAACAACTCATTGAGTTCACCATTAAGAAGCAGAGGAGCTGAGGTTGGAGATCTTGTTTCTTTCAGTCTATGCTCCTTGGCCCCTGGTAAATTGGGGTTCAAACCCATGCACTCTGACTACAGGGGATGTGAAGGCCATTACGAGGGAAAGTGAGGGTGAGCTGTAATCATGAGATTCCTGCCAGCTCCAGTCAGAGGAGCTTTGGCAGTGGCTGGAAGAAACACAGCAGAGGAACATCAGTTGCCACGACCACTGGAAAACACAAGCCTATGTCTGTATGTTCCTGGAGAATGTCACTGTTGCTGGGGCATCCCAAGCACTGATGTGGACAGATGCTATCTGCTGGTCAAATGATTTCCTTATGGCTCTTCAGTAGCCTAGACCCTGCATTTCATCTTATCCCATGGCCATGTGCAGGTCAAATGAGGCTGGGAGCATCTGTTCTGAGGCCGTCTTTTTTTAAGATAAAAGTCATCAGGGATGATTAAAACTTCAGAATGAAAGGAGGTGATTTCTGAAGAATGTTCTCTTTGTCATCTTTTCCTCCCTCTTCTTCCTCTTCCTCATCTCCACTCATAGTTTTGCACAGAGCTAATGACAAAGTTATGAAAATAAAAGTCTTGCTGGCTACAAGAGGCACATATTTGCATGGTGTGGGGGATGGAGTTGAAGAGTTTGCATTTTGCCTGGGAATCATCCCTCATGAGCCCATGAGTTTGGAACCAACATGACAGAATAATTAACAAGAAAGCCAGTATCTGCAAAGAGGCTTTCTTTAGAGAATGTCTAAGATTTGTGGATGGGAAGAAGATATGACATGAGGCGCAGGGGCAGAGGAGGGACATCAACCAAATGGCTCTGCCAAGGACTTGCTTTTTATTGACCCACTCTTGCTGGTCTTTCCTAAAGCATAGGAGTGTGAGGCTTCCTGCATCATCGTTGGGATTATAAATTGGCATAATCTTTCTGGAGAGCAAGTAGGCAAAATATCACAACCTGTGATGGGTGCCTACCCTTGACTGTGGTAAACCACTAGGGTTTGGAGTTGTTTGTTACTGCAGCATAATTTAGCCTCATCCAGAATGAAACAGTAGGTAATGACTTACATTTAGGCAAAAAATGTTTGCATCCTACAATAGAACCCTGTGTAGTCTAAAATAAGATCCTTTACACTTATTGATATGCAAGACTCTCTATATTAGTCAGGGTCCTCCAGAGAAACAGGACCAATAGAATTGGGATTGGCTCATGCAATCATGGAGGTCAAGAAGTACCACAATCTGCCATTTACAAGCTGGAGAATCAAGAAAGCTGGTGGTATAATTCCATCCAAAGTCCAAGTCCAAAAGCTTGAGAACCAGGACAAAGTCTGAAGGCAGAAGAAGATGGATTTCCCAGCTCAAACAGAGAGTGGATTCTCCCTTTTTCTGCTTTTTTTGTTCTATTTGGGCCTTTAATGGATAGATGATGCCCACTCATGTTGGTGAGGGTGATCTTTACTCAGTCTACTGATTCAACTGCTTATCTTATCTGGAAATGAGAGTAGTGTTAGTAGTGCCTCACGGGCACACCCAGATATAATATTTTACCAGCTATCTGGGCATCCCTTAGTCCAGTCAGCTTGACACATCAAATTAACCATCCCATTCTCCAAGATACATTTTCAAGTGGAAAAGACATCCAATAGCATGCATGGCATAAACCCAGTTTGGTAAAGTCTTACATGGAAACTGTAGGTAGCCTTATGCATTTAAAAGTTGGACTGCACAATACCTTCCTGTTTGTGGCATCTGAAACAAGCTTTTCTCTGTGCTGTTCCAGGGCCCCGATTCTTAGGTGGACTCCTTCATGATTCTGGGTTCTCAGCAGCCTAATTGGTACAACATCATAAACACTCAGGAAGCCAAAGCCTATAAAAGTCCGATCTTTACTCTTGTCTCATGACACACATAATATGTGGAATTCCCAGCACATAAAGATCTCACCGGGTGCTGAAATGTGTGGAAAGTGCTTTATGTTGATGTGTTTGGGAAGACAACTCCCCCACCTCCCTGTGTGGCTCCTTTTTATTCTGTCATTCATTACAGCATGTGGTTGCCCAGGATTTATGAAAAGACATATTCTATTTATACCACTTCACACAACTCCCTATCTCACACTGCCCCCTAATACCACCACCACCACTAGTTAGAAAGTGAAAACTGAACTCAAGCTTTGGCAGCCTCACCCCTTCCTGTTGGTGCTGATTGCCCATGTGACTGACATGTGGTTTTACAGTGGCTTTGTAATTTCTCTTGGCATCGTGTAGGCAAAATGTGTGATGGTTCATATCAGCATTTGCTTGGGCAGCCAAAAATCTAGTTATTAGTAAATGTGGGTCTCCCCAGCCTTAAGAAGCCCTGAAGATTTTAACACTAACACTACTACTATTAATAGTAATAGTTGTATTAGTATTAAAATTAATAGCAACGATCACTTATTGAATGTCAACTGTGCTAGGCCTTGTGCTAAACATTTCATATGCCTTATCAAATTTGACCCTCGCCGTAACCGCCCTTTGAAGCAGCATAATGATAATCTGCAGTTATCTCATAGATGAGGATGTGAGGTAAATAGCCCAGGGTCACGCAGTTGGGAAGGGGCAATGCTGAGATTGCAATGCAGATAGCTGGGACTTCAGATTTCCAGTTAGAATTTCTCCCTTTGAGCCCATGGCTTGTTAATGATGAGGCACACACTTTAAGGTGACCTTCACTCCCCACCATAATTTTCCATTTAGTCTATAAGGCCTGTATCCAAGTCAGCAGAGGGAATGGGAGAAAAAAGATCAAGAAATCTACCATTAAGCCACAAACAAACCTCAGCATTGCTGACTCTTGGCGCCTCCTAAAGTGAGATTGAACAGAACTCAGAAAGAGCCAGCCTGTCTGCCCAAGAGCTACCACTTCCATCAGTCCATTGATCACACACACTTTCAGCCACCCTGCCAGGTATTCCACATTATTACACAAGACAGTATCCACCTGCAATTCCCGGGGACCCATGCCTCCCCTCCAGCATGAGTCCTTGCCTTCTCCTGCAGTGCTCCCAAAAATGAAATGGACAAAAAATGCCAGCCACTTAGCAACCCTTCAGGCAATTGGTCTGTTTTTCTGTGGCTTAAAGTTCTATCTCTTGACAGCCAGTGTGAAAGAGTAGAGGAAATCATGATTTTAGATAATTCCTCCTTCCTCTAGCTTGGTAACCTCCTCTCCAAGGCCATTCATGCAGGCTACTTGGAATACCTTCAATCTCCCTCACTACCAGTGAAGCTAGAAAAGTTATATTCTTCTCTTGGGACTGGGTCCAGATGCTTTAGGATAGCCGACAGCACCCTTTAGAATCTGATCTACCTTCACCTCTCAGCACTGCTGCCACCTCATAAACTATTCTCCCCTTCATTGAACTTCCTTCAGTTCTTTCCTCAACATACCATGTTCTCTGAGATCTTGGAGCCTTTGGCTGTACAATTCTCCTTCCACCTGGAACACTTCCTTCTTATGTCAAAACTGAACCCACTCCCTTCCCCTGACTTTTACTCGGTAAACCCACTTACCCTTTAGAGCTGAGCTACATCTCACTTCCTATGGGAAGCCTTCGTTGACCACCGCCACCTGGGCACCCATCCCTGAAGTAAACACACCTTCTACCCCACATTCCCAATCCCTCTGTACTTCTTATTAAAATGATCCTAAAGCTTAGCACACCATTTCTTTGACCAGTTGATCCTTTTCTGATAGTCACTTACCGTTATATTCTTACAAGTGTATATATAAAATTGTTAGTGAAAGGAGTCTATACCCTAAAGGAACTCTTTCCTAATAAGGCCACTGACCACTTTACTAGCTAACTTTTTTGTAAGGCCACTGGACTGAGGGAAAGCTATGGTTGCCATTGCTTCTGTGAACTGAATGGAGGGTGTTTTTTTTTTTAGTTTATTTGGTGCAGATGGATATTGTGGTAGAGCCACAACTTTGGATCCTGGGACTATACCATACTTTTTTTTCCACTCTCTGCAATGTGTGCTTCTGTAAAGCTTTCTCACTTGTCAAAAAAAAGAAGAGGGAAGGGAGATGACACGTCTGCCTTACTCACCGTGTAGCCCTAGCGTCTTCAGTGCTCAGTGGAAGAGAGGGGCTCAGCTGCACACGCAGCTTAGCCATCTTCATTCGTTCATAAGCAAACATTACAGTCTAGTTTTATCGCTGATACTCCCTCTTCTGCAGCCATGGCAAAAACTCGTAAGCTGGTTATCAGTAAGCTTGTATTTTTCCATGCCAAGTTTTCCTCCTCGTCCCTGCTGATGGAAACGTTTGCTTTCCTCCTGGGTTTGCAGTCGGTCTACTCCCACACCAACTCTGCCCAGCGCCCCTGCCCCCTGCAGCTTCTTTCTGCTTTTATTTGAATGCATCACTTTTGGCAAGAAGCAAAGCTCCTTTTGGCCATCCTTACATTTCTATCACTCTAAAGCCCACTCACCTCGCATGTGTTACAGCCACAGAGTCACCACACCCCTGTCCCCTGCCCCTACCTTACCCAAGTGCAGGCCACCGATGGACTGGTGGACCACCCCAGGGCCCTCTTGGATGGTCTTGCCAACCCTGTTCCCTTGAGAAGGATGACACAAAGGAGGCATTATGCCAATCTTCATCTGAGCAGGTCCCTCCCACCATATTGCTGCTGTTGCCATAAGGACGAGCTAAGAAATGTTTATATTTATTCAAATGCTCTTTGGGGATGGGTGTGCAAAACCAAACAACACCTACTGTGGAGAAGTTGCAGGTGTGCTGCATGAAGATTCACCCTGCTGTGTACAGCCTTGTTTCTGTGGTGACCACACTCGCTGCTCTCCTTGGAAATGACTAGATTTGCTGTGCTGGGTTTGTCAGAGTGTGAGCCATTTCTGGGAAGATCAGTGTGATGAGTGTCCATCCTTCTGTGTTTGTGCCTCTGTTTCTCTCTCTGCCTCTTTCTCCCCTTCATTCACACACACATGCATGCACACATATACACACACTTATTTTTAAGGATGATTTCAGCCCATTGGGGAGATGTAGCACACCCTATATAATGAGAAGAGGCTGCATCTGAAAAACGACTGTTGGGCAGTCTGCTGCACTGCAGAATTAATTGAGTCCAAGTGGACAAATACTCAAGCTTGGTTATGGGCTGAAGCATTTTAGCAGAGTAGTTTGGAGAGCTCATTGCATTCTCCTCAGTTGATGTATTGCAGCTAGAGTGTGACTATCCAGGGGCTGGGACCAGATCTGGGCAAATCTGCCCCTCCTTCAGCAGGCTGTTCCACCAAATGCCCACTCCAGCACTGAGTCCTGCAGAGTGACCTGCACACACCTCATCCCACCAATAAGCATTCAGTCTTACCGTTGGGTCTGTGTCTGTCTGCTCTGCACATCCTGCATCTAACTGGCCTGTGTCACGTGGTACGCCCCTTGAGGGCAGGGTGCATGAGTGTGCCTGAGTGTGTGTGTCCCTGTGTCAGTTTGTCACTGAAGTGCTCTGGCTGGAACACCTCTGCAATGTTGCACATTTTATCCAACCAGGTGTAAAAGTGTGTCTGTGGCCAAGCCTGCAAAATGTCTCCTTCGAACTGGGACGTTCCCTTCCAACTAGGCAAAACCAGGAAAAGAGCCTCAGTGTTCCAAGGACGAGGTGAGGGCCTGCAGGTCCTGCTTCCTCCTTCTCCAGAAAGGATACTTGCCCTGCCACCATCAGCCCTCCAACCCCTTATGGAGGGGCCTTCACAGGGCTGCAGCTTGGGGGCCTGTTGACTAGTGCCAAAGAGTGTATGTGCAGAAGCCTCCTAGCCCTTGGCCTATGGGGGCTGGGTGGTGGCAGACTCTCCCTGACAATGCCCCACTATTCCATCCAAAACCCAACAGAAAGGCCAGTGGGAGCAAAGTATAGGCATCCCCTCCGTAGGAAGATGAAAGCTCACTTCCTTTTCATTCCCACTGTACCTCCTGCCTTCAGATTACAGCCGTATGGTGGAAGCTCAGTTCTTTGATGAAGCCAGTGGCACAAAGGACATTGTGCAGGACTCACAAGGGCACATTCAGGGCCAAGACCCCTCTATCATGAGGGCCTGGGAAGAAGACAATGCCAGGAACTGGAGAGGCCCTTTCAGCAGCTTGCCTTGCTCAGAATGAGTCCTCAGGACCATGGAAAATATTTGGGCCTCTCTTCCTGGCAGGTAATGCTGTTATTTCATTAGTGGCGACTTTACCATGGATATGCTGGTTTTAGCCCTTGAAAGTTGTATGGGACTATCACAGGACCATGGCCAACCTTTGAAGTAGGCACTCCTGGGTCCCTGGCCCCATCTCCATTTCTACTTTCTGCTCCCTGAAGCTAAAATCTGTTGAGTTCAAGATCTTCGTTCTGAGAAGCTGGGATCTTCTGCATTCATCTGTACACAGTTCTTTCCAGTCTCCCTCCTGACTTCAGTGTGCTAAGCCAGGTCCCTGGGGAAGGCAGGATGCATCAGCCCTTGTTCACTCCATCACATTCAGATCAATAACCATTAATATTGTGTGTAGATGGAGTCCTCCCAGCACTCTACAGTGTGGGCTTTGTCCCTCATCTCTTCTGGAAGTGCTGACTTAAAAAAAAAAAATCCTGTAGATCTCAAGCCCCTAGTTTCTTAGAAGCCCTCTGTTCCAAACAACCCAATCTACTCACTGCCCCTAACTGCCTGGTTCTTAAACAAGAATGTGTTTCAATATCACCCAAGGAGCTTTTGGAAGGTGGATCTCCAGGGACCACATGCAGATTTTGATTCTTCATGTCCAGCAAAGCCTAGGAAAAGCCAGTCTATTAGTCCCTTCTATGATTCCAGCATAAGTGGTCACAGGATTTCACTGGATGGGGCACAGCCCTATTGGATGTTCAATGCCAGGTGCTGGGAGTCTAGATGTGTCTGCACTGTCTAACAGCTGTGAAGTCTTAAGTCTTGCGGGGGAGTTCCTCAAATTGTCTGAAAGTCAGTTTTCCTTCTAGAAGAATCATGAAAATCATAACACCTCTCTTCAAGGACTGACGTGAGCACATTACCTAGCACCTGGTACGTAGTAAATGCTAACAAATGCCACAGGCTGCCATTGTAATATTGTAACTGTTCATTTGATTACCTGCTCTCAGCCTTTATTCTTATTTATAAGCTCACCCTCCTATTCTCAGCACTCCCATTTATTTCTTCCAGTTCTATAGGTTCCTTAGTGCTCCCTCTTCCTAAAGTGGCCTGACTACCTGATATTTTTCTGTAGGTTTCTGTAAATCTCTCTGCTCTGTCTCTTAAGAGGTTTGTCATATCTATGTCCTCATTAAGCCCTTTTTAGAACACAGATTGGCCTTTTCAAAGAAGAGTCCTTCAAGAAGCCTGTTTAGAAGAAATGGAATTTTCGTTAGGGGCACAGACTTGTATAATACACACAGAGGTATGACCTTAACAACTTCTCAGCCTGCTTCACCTGAGGCTAGGCCAACTCCCTTGATGCTAGCCAAGGATTCGTTTTTACACTTCCCAGGCATCACCCTGCTTTGCTCCAACCCCCATCCCCTGCAGTGTATGACCACATGGCAACCACAGTTACCTAAAGTAGGATGCAAACAGGAATACCTTGAGAGACTTGACCACAGCCCCCAAATTCCTAAGCTTATGACTTGCAGCACCTGCCCACCAGGATCGATGTGTCTTTTGGCTTCAATGGGGAGCTATTGGATTCTCCACCGTAGGAAGGTGCCCAGCAGCTGCTGTGGGTGGTCCCATTGTCCAGGCCTAGAGCTAGTTGGAAGGGAATTCTCCTTCTCACCACCATCTTCTATGGGTTCAAGCCCAGTTGACTGGGTGTTCCCACCCATGCACTCTCTCATTTAGTGTCCTTTGCAGCTGCCAGTCAGGAGTCTTCCTTTCCTCACACTGAAATGCCAACATCAGTACCTGGGTTTAGTCTTTGTAGTAGAATGGCTTTTGTCCGTTCAGACCAATTCTGTTTAGAGAAAGGGTTCTTATCTTTTTCTTTCTCAGAGCTCAGACTAACTCTTTAGGACTCTGTTGGGTTTAGAGGAAACTTCCAGAGAGTAGGGTTGCTTAACCTTGCTTTGCTCTCTGTGCTCTCTGGGGGGGGGGGGGGGGGGGTTATACTTAGATCTCCACCACACTTCCATCCTTCTAAGTCTGCTTTTCACTCTCAATTCCAGTACTGTCTCCATAGCCTTGCTACTATCTTAAATGATCATGTTCATCTATTTATGGGCTTGTGTATTGCTTCTTTCCCCTCACTAAACTGTGAACTCTGAGGACTTTGACTGTGTTTTGATACATGGCAGACACGCATTAATTTCAAATGAACGAATGAATGAATGAAGCAAGGAAACAAGCTTCATTCATTGGACATCATGAATTCCCTGGCCAGATGCTATGTTTAATATCTTCACTAATATCGCATTATCCATTTCCTATGAAGAATAGCTCGTATTCCAGGATGAACCATGAGAGTGCCAGAGGGTAGCAGGGTTCTTCTCAAGCAGATATACAGACTCTACCCTGACATAAAGAACAGCATGTTCTGAGGCAGAGTAGGTGTGATTGCAAGGACACCAGTACATCCATTACATACTAGACCCTCTGAATAACTCTCCACCCTTTCTGGAAGGGAAGAAAAAAAGAAAAAAAAAAACCCTTTCAACTCAGAATAAGAGAAAATCTTATCAAGAAGAAACGTTGGCTTGAATTTCCACCGAGGTAGAGCAGCTTGGGTAGGGCGATGTCTTGGAAAGCCAGATTTTCAGGTCTTATGAATGGAAGAGGACAGCGCAGTGTGTTAGGGTGGAGGCTGAGAATGTGCACCCAATGATCGGATGTCTCTATCACAGTGTCCTTGCATTAGCCTGCTGACTAAAGTCTGAATTCACATTCCAAGCAAGCATGAGGCTCAGGGTCAGACCGTGACTTGAATCCAGAAGTGAGTGTGAGCACAGACACTGCCTGGAAAGTGGGGCAAAGGGGCCTCTTGGACATTGGCCTTAAGAACCCAAGGGATGTTGCTGGGATAAGTTGTAGAGATGGGCAAGGGCATAGGAGCAGCCTAGACACAGGCAGGTCAACTATGGAGGTGTGGGGCTCCATCCTGAGATCTGGAGTCCAGGGATTGGGGAAGGCATGGAGGAAATGTTTCCCCAAGGTCTTGGGTAGAGGGGTCAGTTTATGGGACGCCTGTGGCTTTGCCTGTGGGTGGAGAGGGAACTGTTAAAGGCATCAAGCTCATTTGGACAAATAAAGATTTCTTTCTGAGGCTCCTTGTGTGTTCTTTACCCCCACAGCAAGACCACCTAGCCCTGGCTGCACTTCCTCCTTGCTCCATGGTGACCAGTGTGTACGCAGTTGGTGTAGAGGTAAGCACTGCCACCCCACTGCCCACTGCCACACCCGGCTCTGTGGTCCTCCTCTCCAAATGTCTCCTTGGCCGCAGGGTCCACCCTTGATACTTTTCCAGGGAAGAGATAAGTCGCCTGAAAACATTTAGCTGGGCACAGTGGCTGTGTAAAACTCCAAGGTGGTTTTAGCATCTCCAGTGAGACACATTTGCTAGTATATGCGGCCTGGAGATCCATGTTTTACAAGATAGCTGGGCAGTGCAGAGAGGGGCCTCCATGTTTTTCATATTCTGCCGCTCCCACACTCATAGCCTGGTGGGCGGCTTTCACTTTAAAGTTAGAAAACATTCCAGCCCTTGCCCGTTAGGGTGACTCCTGATACGCCTCATAAACTATTCATAAAACAAAGCGATTCCAGTCCGAGTTTCTTCCCCTTCTTCCTCCTCCTCAAGGTTTATTTTCCCCTGTTCTGTTCTGTCCCCTCCACCTTCCTGGTTAACCCTTGGGGGCCCCACTTAACGAAGCATTGCAACCTGATGTGGATAATGTGGAAACAGTTCCACAGGTCTGCATGTGCAACCTCAGGTCTCCTCTCCACCTCAGTCTCCTCCAGTTGTGATGTTTGTCCTTCCATGTAACCTCTGGCTATTCCCACGCCCTCCCCGCTTTTTCAGTATCAAAGGCATTTGAAACCCTTTTCAGTACGATTGCCCTTCTGCTGTCCCTCTTTCCCCAAACATCTAGGGCCTGGAAAGGCCTGAGCAGACAGCTGGCTGTGTTGCCACAGGATGTCCTAGGTTCTTCCTCTGCCCACATACACAGGGTGTGACTTTTAGAGAAAGGTCATGGGACTAGAAATGAGGACTGCAATTGGTGCATTCTCTCTTTAACCGGTTGCATGCTTAGTGAATTAAAGGCTTTGCAGGATAATCACAGGAACATGCAGACCTGTTTAAAGCCTGGCTTGGCCACTTTCTTGTTGAATGATCTACCTAGGCTTTAGTTTCCCATCTATCCACCCATTCATCCATCCATCCATCTAGTCACCCACCTACCCACCACCCACCCATCCATCCATCTATCCATCCATCCACCCACCCACCCTCTCATCCATTCATCCATTCACCTATTCATCCACTCATCCATCCATCCATCCATCCACCCATCCATCCATCCACCCATCCATCCATCCACCCATCCACCCATCCATCCATCCATCCATCCATCCATCCATCCATGCATATCATGATTCATCCAATAATTAATGAGTGCCTACTATATGCTAGGCCCTGTTTTAAGCACTTAAGACTTGGAGATGATAAAGTCCATGAGTTTCTGTCCTCCTGGAGTTGATATATGAATGAACTTGAAAGAGTAAGAGGACTTACCTTACCAGTTGTTGTAAGGATTAGAAGATAAAATATGTAAAGCATTTGTTAGGTAGACCATATGAAATTGCAGTTTTGTGGATCAAAGATGTTTGACTATCAATCAGTTCATGGGAATAAAGCCAACAGTGAAGCGTCTACCACATAGTCCTCAAAGAGCAGGAAATTAACATCTTATGCGCAAAAGGCTTATATACTCCCCAGCAAGAATGAAAAGATCTTCCAAATGTCTAGTTCACTTAATGAGACATGCAGTTTAAATCAGGTATTATTTACAGCTCATTTTTTTTTATTAAGTGTTATGGGCCCATGAAGTCTTGAGAAGCAGCAGACAGGAAGTAGTTTGTTGAATTTTATCCTAAGTTTTAATGCTCCTGTATGCCAGATTGTATGACAAATATTTCAAAATATTCTGACCCTTTTCTTGAGTAAATCAGCAGAGCTTAAAACAGACTTTGCATTATTCAAAGCGTCCATAGGGGAAGGGTGGCTAAGGAGGAAGACCTTGTGTTAAACATTTATGTCTCACTGCTGAATAGCAAATGTAACCCATCTTTACTAAAACCTCCCTAAATGGTTGAAATAAATTTCATACAATAAGTCTATTTTTCCCCCCTGCAGAAAATATACAAAAGCAGGTGTCTAGACTTCCTGGTGTGTAAAAAAAAAAAAACTCTTCAAAACTCAGTTTTTAATGTTTACTTGTTTTCAGGTGCAGTTAGGGTTGTTAAGAAAACATTGACTAAGCTTCCTAGGGATTCATATTGCTGCGGTATTTGGCTTTCCAAGGCTTTAAGGCAGTTACCAAGCAGCTCTCCTATGACTCAGTGGTTGAGAGCCTGGGCCTCCTAGCCAGAGGACCTGGCTCTGAATCTTGTCTCTCCCACTTTCTAGGAGTGTGACCTTGGACAGCATTTTTTAAAATTTAATCTCTGAGCCCCAGTTTCTTCATTCATTAACTGAACATGTTGATGGTCCCTACTGCAAAGGTTCTGTTGAAGAACAAGTGAGAGAGTACTTGTAAAGTACTTATTAAAGTGCTGGGCATATATTAAACAATAAGTTACTGTTAATATGGGTATTATGATCAGTGATATTCATGTTGTTATTATTCTGGGAGTATATTCAGCATCCATCTCTCTAATCAAAACTTAAAAGTTATATAATTCCTTTGTAAGAATTAGTCACCTTTTGTTTGGCCACAATTCATTTTCTGCCCTTTTATGCTCAGTTCAAATCTCTCAAATCTCAGGGATTCAAGTGGCCTGAGTCACTTCTGGGCTCCGGCTGACCTTGAATAATAAGACACACCACGATATGAAAAGTGATTCTGAAGAACCCTGAAAGCATTTCTGTGTTGGATGAGATTTGGCTAGAAAAACATCCTGTACTTATAACTTCCAACACACGGCTTAGAAAGTATTTTTTTCTATAATCCTTCTAATATATATGCAGAAGACATAAAGAGGACAACTCAATATCACAAAAAAGTAAGTTCAACCTCCTTTCTGCCTTCTTGAGAGATGGCCATTGTTTAACGTGAAGTCTTGCAAACAACAATAATTATTGTTATAGAAGTTATTTAAGTATTTGTTGGGCCTCATTTACATGGTAAACACTGTTTTCAGCTAACACCTTGGGCTCTTATTTCTGGATCACAGAAATGGAAAGGTCTTTCTAAAAAACCAGTAACATCTTAGGAAGAACAAAAAGAGTTCTAGATATATGAAAGCAATTCAGAGTCCTATTTCTTTTGCCTGGCACAAATCAGGAATTGGGCTTGTTGTGAGGTCCTTTGGTCACCTGTGAGGTTGAACACTCTATATTAGAAACTTAACTGTCGTCTCTCCTTCTACCCCAGCCACTTCCCACTGCACCCTTGAGCACTTCTAGAGGCATCTGCTCCAATATTCCCAACACTGGTAGGGATTAGGCAGGTGTTTCTCTGAGAGTTCTAATTCCTGTGGTGTTTGAACTACTTATGAATTAATCCTGCTGCTTCCCTCTCCTATGGACCTCCTGGAGGTTGTCCTCCAACCAGAAGCAGGACACATCTTAGGGTCTGTTTGTCATTGAAGAGAAACACATGTGGTAGGAACAACTGTACTTCCATGTTTGCTTAGGATTTATCCAGAAAGTTCCTTTTTGCTTAGTAGCTGATATGGTTTGGCTCTGTGTCACCACCCAAATCTCATCTTGTAGCTCCCATAATTCCCATGTGTTGTGGGAGGGACCAAATGGGAGATGATTGAATTATGGGGGCGGGTCTTTCCCATACTGTTCTTGTGATAGTGAATGGGTCTCATGAGATCTGATGGTTTTAAAAATGGGAGTTGCCCTGTACAAGCTCTCTTTGCCTGCCGCCATCCATGTAACATGCGACTTGTTCCTCCTTGCCCTCCACCATGATAGAAAGGCTTCCCCAGCCATGTGGAACTTTAAGTCCAATTAAACCTCTTCTTTTGTAAATTGCCCAGTCTCGGGTATGTCTTTATCAGCAGCATGAAAACAGACTAATACACTAGCCAATAAAAGTACTAAATCTTTGGAGTTTAGGGTGTTGTGACCAGGATAGTATTGTCCTCCAGACAAAATGTTTCTGAGTGGTTTATGGTGCTTATGAAAATTGGTGACATCTAAGGTTATTTACATCATTAGGTTTGATGGGTCTACTTACCAGGGAGTGAGAAATTCGTAAGGGAGTTAGAAGAATATATTTCTTTATCACAAAAAATTATTAACCCTGTCTCTACCCCTGGACATGTGATAATGAACAAGATGGATACAACTCCTGCTTTTAAAGAGTTTAGATATTAGAGCTGTGCTGTTCAATATGCTAGACACTAACTACAGGTGGCTATTTAAACTTAAACTAATCCAAATTAAATAAAATCCAAAATTTCATTTCTTAATCATACTATACCATCTTCAATTACTCAAAAGCCACATGTAGCTAGTGGCTATCATTGTGGGCAATGCCGGAATACAGTGTCTCTATCTTTGTAAGAGTTCTGTTGGACAGTGCTGGTTTGGAAGGATGTACAGATAGGTAAACACCAATTACAGAAGAGCACATTAAATGCTATAATGAGAGAAATACCAGCAGCTGTGTGGGATCCCACATGGGCACTAATATATTTAGACTCCCTTGGTTGCAAATAATGGAAAAGCAACACTCTCAGTTATTTATTGACACCATAGTGCTGTTTAACAAACCACTCCAAAGTTCAGTGACTTAAAACAATAAGCATTTATTTAGCTCATGAGTCTGTGGGTCAGAAATTTATACTGGTTGACCAGCTATGGTGGTTCACACCTATAATCCCAACACTTTGGGAGGCTAAGATGGAAGGATTGCTTGAGCCCAGGAGTTTGAGATCAGCCTGGGTAACAGGGCAAGACTCTATCTCTATTTTTTAAAAGAAATTTATACGGGGCTTGATTGGGTGATCCTTCTGTTCTTGATTGAGCTTATTCACATGTCTTGGGGTCAGCTGGCTATTGGCTGGGGTCACATTGGCAATTGGGCCCTGTGTGTCTCATCCTCTAGCAGGCTGGCTCTGGCATGTTCCCATGGCAATAACAGAAGTGTAAGAATGAACAAGTTCTATCACATAAACACATTTCAAACCTCTGTTTTTGCTGGCTAACATCCTAATCGCTAAGGAAAGTCACAAGGCCAGCCCAGATTCAAGGGGAGGGGAAATAGACTCTGACTCTTTATTAGAGAAACTGTAAATTCACAAGGCAAAGGCATGCATCTAAGAAGGAGTAGTACCAGATTAATCTACTACACCACTTCAAACTGGCTTAATTTTGGAAGGTCATTTACTGGCTTGTGAAATTCAGAAGACTAAATAATCCAGCTTCAGCCGTGGCTGGATGCAGGTGCTCAAATAACATGGTTAGTGATCTGTTATAATCCCTTGGCTCTGCTTACCACTGTTTGGTTTCTTTTTCAAGCAGTCTGTCTCCAAGTGGTGGCAAAGATGAATTCTAGACTCATCACAGTAGCTTCACAACTCAGGAGAAAAAAATCCTGGGATTGATTTCATTGGCCTGGCTTGACTCATGTGGCCATCTGTGAACTAGTCCCTGAGCCTGAGAGTTGGAGTGCTCTTACTTGCCAGATGTGTGCAGATCCATGGAGCTGGAGAAGGGAAGGGATACATGGAAACCAGGGGAGAGATGGTTCTTCCAAGGAGCACTGGCATGCTCTTTCCAAAAAGAGGGGAAGGGATGAATGGAAATGATAGATTTCCACTACAGGTAGATACTGGGGTGGGTGGGGGGGAGCGATTTTTGTGCGTGCTTCATGCTAAGATGCTGCAAATGAGGAAATACAATGCTGAAGGCAGGTATAAGACCCTGGAAGATCTGTTTGCCGTACAATGTGATAGACTCATGGTAAAGCTAGAGTCACAAAAGAACAAAAAAGAAGTAAAAGAAAAAAAGATGAAAAGGAAGTGAAGTAAGAGAATGAGAGGGAAAGAAAAATAGTAAAGAGAGAAAGCAAATAAGAGGAAGAAGAAATGTGGAGAGAGAGGACAGAGCTTTAGCACAGTATTCTGTAAAGAAAAAAGCTCGTAGGTAGATTCTTTCTTAACACCTCCCATCTCTACCAGGATAGATTCCAAGTGGTAAGTTTCATAATTCCTGTATCATTTAGTGTCTTCTATTCCACCCTTCCAGTTGTGGTGGTTAGGATTAGGACATTGGAAGGAGAGATTAGGGATATAAAAAACCGCCAGAAGGTAATGCATTTCATGCTCATAACAAGTGCTTTCAGACTTAATTAATTATGTTTTTTAATGGCTCTCCATAGTCCACACAAACAAATGAATGAGTATGTGATTTCATGTGATTCATTCACTTGTTATTTTCTTTTCTGTGAAACATCTATTGACCACTGACTTTGTAAAAGGCAACCCTCTCATACTCTTGAAAAGAAGCTCTGCATTGCTTGTCATGATATTTTGGTTCTAATCTTCGTGTTTCTCCAGTCCAAGTTACTAGACTCCAGCAAATCTTTCCACTTGTTTCCTCAACTCTATAATAAACACTAAAACAACTAGCCATTTGCATGATCTAAGAGATATGAATGCCCTTTAAAACATTAGACATATGCGAAGTGTATGATTGTTACTGGGGAAAAGAAGGCTTCCAAATATGAACCTACAGATAACACTACCCCCACCCCATGAGAGTTCTTCACTACTTATGAAGAAATTGAGTCTCAATTGCAAATTAGTTTTAGAAAAGAAAGAGAAGCTTGATCCAGCCATTGAAATGCTGAGCTATTCTACTCCTGTTTTTAGTTGATCGAAGGCTTAGGTTTCTGAGCAGAGTCTTAGATTTGCCTTGGATGACCCTCCATCCCTCTGTCTGTCCATCCATCCATCTGGTTACATCCTTGATGGGTCTTTAAATTATTTCTGGTTTATGACATAAACACATACAAGGCAATAATGATAAAATTGAAGTAAAAATAGGAAATCAGTTTTAGGAAAAATATGAAGAGCTATATAACGGTAATGGTTATGAGCATAATAGACTGAACTCCTCAAGGACAAGGAGGGTATCATTTTCATCTCAGTTCTTAGCTAGAACTTGGTGCCATATAGAAACTGAACATTTATTTTTGAAGGAAAAAATAAAAATAACTACAATCTGTCAAATGTCTCCTCCATTGCAGGTATTTTGCATTTCACCTCTGACCAGTGGTCCTTTGCTACACCCATAACCTGGCTCTAAGCCTGCCTCCCTTTTACTTGTATACTCCATGCTTACCTTCTTAGACGAGAGATCTGGGTACTGGAATGTTCTGGAGTCCACAAAAGGCCACCATGCCACCCTTTAACAGCAGCATCATGATGCAGAAGGTCCAGAAGCTGGCTCGAACCTAAAGGCAACTTCACTGTCTCCCCTAGTGCCTGGCACAGAGCAGGTCATTGCAAATCTTTGTACACTGAAATGAACATCTAGCTGGAAGACTGGGGTTGGTGAGCTGGGCAGTCCATATTTCAGTCTCCACTCTGTGATTGTTGACTTGCTACTATGTGTCAGGCACCCTGGCATGTGCACCACTGTCTGAATTCAGACCTGATTCTAATATCACCTTGTTGTATAGCCCTCATGTCATCTTTATCATGCAGCTTTTTCATCTTGCCTTATTTTTGTCACTTGAAATATTACAGTTTTTGTCTACTTATTTTACGAGCACCCCCCCCCACCCCATAAACACAGTATAAAGTAGTGCAGAAGCAGGAATAGAAACTTCATCTATCCCACATATTGGGAGCAGTATCCAGAAAACAATAGATGCTCAATAAATATTGGTTGAATGGTCAGTTGAGTTATTTAGATTTTCTCTAAACCTGTAATGAGGAACCCGAAGTCTTACTAAGCATTTATGATATGCTAGGTACTATGCATTTACTACATATCATACTACATATTAAGCTAATTTAGATTAATTTGGTTATCTGATACATATCTCAGAATAACCATATGAAGATAGGAATTATCACTATTTACATTTTATAGTTAAGAAAAATGAGTCACAGAAAGGATAAGCAACCTGGTCAAAGCTACACAGCTGGTAGATACCAGAGGTGGGACTTAAAACCAGGCCTGACGCCACACCCACTGTGTTCTTTGTTTCCCGTCCCTGAAAGCTTTTTGCCATGCAAGCCGAATACGGCTGGTTGAATACCAAGGGAGGCTTCTATTGAATGGTTGTGGGCTGCCATCTTTCCTGATATATAGGGAGAAAAGGGTTAAAAAGTAGATCCCATTTGTGATTCTTTTAAGATTTATCTGAGACAGGCCCCAATTAGGTGGGCATGGTGGCACACACCTGTAATCTCAGCTACTAGGGACACTGAGGCAGGAGAATCACTTGGACCCGGGAGGCAGAGGTTGAAATAGTGAGCCAAGATTGCACCACTGCACTCCAGCCTGGGCGACAGAGCAAGACTCTGTCTCCAAAAAGAAAAGGAATAGACTATGAAGGAGAGCAAAGTAAAGAACACTGAGTAAGTCAAAGGAAGGACTGGGATCTTCCCAGGTACCACTTGAAGATAGAATTCTGGGAGCAGCTACATAGCTTGGGCTTGACTCCACCATTTACTTGCTGTGATGTTGGGCCAGGTTACTCACATATCTAAGCTTCAGTTTCCTCATCTATAAAATGCAGTATAATCCCTGGGAAATAATAATCATTCAATATCAGTCCTTGTTTCTGATGTCAATACATTTTAGTCAGTGACATTATTGTATTACAGCTACCAATATTAATGCACCTTATTAATATTAATATATTAATAAGGTGCATTAATATTGGTAGCTGTAATACAATAACATCACTGACTATTAAGTAGAAGGTGCATTAAGTAGTAGCCTCACCTGGGCTCTGGGACCCTGTGACAACACTTAATCTCTCTAAGCTTCATCTGAAATCTGGGCTCATGGGCACCAGCTGTGTGTGCCATCCTTGCAGGGCTCAGTAATGGAAGGAGACGAAGGTGTTTGGATGAGGACTGAGGCCCATGGGACTGAAGGGGTTCATCATTTTGCTTGTAACTGCTGTGTACGGTGATAAGACGGCAGAGAGCAGGGCCTGGACATAACCTCTGCTGCTGCCAGGCCTGTCATAGATAGTCCTTTGTCAGAGAGTGTCACACAAGGGGAGTGGTTTTAATTCTGTGATCACCCATGGAACCAGCTGGTTCTGAGAGGCTGCCTGAGGGACTTTTTTTTTGTCTGGCAGGCCCAGACCTGGCTTGATAAGGCAGACAACAGATGAACCTTTTGGAAAATTTCTAGAAGTTTCTCATTGGGAAGATGCCATGAAGTGGAGCTGCACCAATGCTGCAGAATTTTTCTTTAACGTCCAGTGTACCTCATGTTCAAAATAGTAATTGAAATGTATGCTGTTTATTACGCTCGCATGTGTTTGTAATCAAGGTACAACTCTAGTAGATGAGAAGCAAAAAGCTATAATTTGCTGCTTAGCATCATAGCTGTCGTACATTCGTTTAAATAGCTTTATTTATCTTCTTCTCCATAAAGGACCTTCCATATTGCAAATTTATTGAATGGTTAATGGCCTAAAAGTATGGGGTTCATTACAGAGCAATGTATTTATTGCAGTGTTAATTAAATAAAAGCATTGTAATCTTTCCAAACTGTATAATTATGTTCATTTAAACATTTTAAACAGAAAAATCTTTTATATACTAATTGAGTTGCATAATAAAAAGCATGTGTAATGGAAATGTAATCAAAACAAATACTGAAATAATTTGAACAATTTTTTTAACAATATGAAATGCCTACCTCCATCTTTATTAGAGATACTCTAACGACCAGCTTGCTTTCAGAACCCATGACCTCTGAGCAGGGTATACGGTTTCAGAGCCCATTGGCCACCCTCACATACCAGCCGGCCAACCCTTAGACATCAAAGTCCTGGTTGGCTACCAGCCGCAGCCCCTGACACCCTGGCTGCTAGCCTGGATCCTGACAGGCTGGCGTGGGGCCTACAGGCTGAGCTGACAGCCTTTTCTGCAGAGTCTGATGAATGGTTTCTGGCAACAGGCAGTTACGTTCTGACTGCCTGTGAAAGGAGTACCCCATCGAAAAAATGTGCACTGTCTCTTCCAGCTTTCCTGGGGTGGGAGCCTCAGGAGTGCCTGGTGCTGCTGACTTTTTACATACAACAGGGGTCTTTACTTGCTTTTGGAATTATCCCCTGCTCCTTGTCTCTGTCAGGCTAGGAGGGGTCAGTGACAGAAACGGTGCCATCCTCAGCATAAAAGGGATTTGGTTTCTTGGTGCACTCCAGTAAAGATTTTTTGCTGCCTGTGTTTTGTGGCTCCATCCCATGCTTCATTTAGTTAGGGCTAAATCTTAATGCAACATTGAGATGGTAGAAAAAGGTAAGGAGGCAGAAAAACAGGCACATTTTTTAACTAGATGCTCATTTCCTGGTTCCACAGAAGGATTTGTGTGGGCTTCTTGGTTTACCCACATCTTAGTCTCTTGTTTTGAAATGGTCTTTAGTTTAGCTACACTCCATTAGTACCATGTCTTAGATACCCAGCAAAATGCAGGAAAGTTGCCTTCCACTTTCTGATACCCATATTTTGCTGGGATTATTGAGAGGATTAAGGAGAAATCACTGTACTAAAACCTTCGATTATTAAAAGTAGCAACAGTAAGTTGCTTTAGAAGCAAATTCCTGCTTGCCTTATCCTTAGGATGAAGTTTTAGAAACAAGAATATCTAATAATAATCCTCCTGCTGGCTAAATATATTAATAAAAAAGGCTTATGGCAGGATAAATAAAACACACACACACACACACTCTAATTAGGCACATGATTCAGGAACATTATTCCTCTGTCCTACTCATGAAAACTTGCCAGGAGTGTCACTCAAGCTAAGGGGATTTAAGTGGATCCCAGGAGAATGGAGAAAAATCCATTCTACTGTCCCCAAGATTTTAGTGTTCAGGTTGATCAAAGACAGGTGAATACCCAAAACATAGAAGATGTATCCATGTCTCAGTCAAAACTTGGACAAGAGAGTCTCAGAGCTGGATTCCATACCTTAATAGAGTCCAGTCACAGGCCTTGACTTGACCTACAGAAGGGAAGAAAGAGACCATTCAAAGAAGAGTCAAGTTAGTCAATCTGGATAAAAGCCATTTAGAAAACGAAAGCAAACGAAATAATAGCCCACCCCCAACAGTGAGTTCACTCCAGCACAGATACATTTCCTTCCTTTCACCCTTAGTGTTTCCATGTAGAAAATGGAAATGGTAATCCCTGCTTAGTGTCCACGTTGTATGGTGTCTTTGTGCCAGGCAATTTGCTGGATGCTGGGGGCAAGAACATGAATAACACAGACAAGATTTCTGCATTCCTGGACATATAGGCTTGAATGGAAATAAGAGAGTAAAGAACAATAATTATGGAATGTCTGAAATCCGTGGAACAGGGGTCAGCAAATATTTTCAGTAAAGGGCCAGATAGTAAATATTTTTGGCTTTGCAGGTCATCTGGTCTCTGTCACAACCAGTCAACTCTGCCACTGTAGGGTGAAAGCAGCCACAGACTACTTGTAAATGAAGGGACACAGCTGTGTTCCAATAAAACTGTATTTACAAAAGCAGGTGGCTCACTGGATTTGACCCCTGGGCCATAATTTGCCAACCCCTGCTCTAGAAGTGAACAAGGTGGGAACTACTCGAGAGAGCCATGGAGGTTGACATTCAAGTGGACGGCTAAGAAAAGAAAAATTGGTCATGGGAAAGAACATTCCAGAAAGAGGAACAGCAGAGACAAAGATCCTAAGGTAGCAACTAGAATAAGGCCCGGGAAGTAGCTGAAGGTCGAGTGGCAGGTACATGAGAGGTGTGAGAGGAAGAGAGTGTGACATGGGCTGAGGGAGTAAGCAAGGGTCTAAGCACAGGGCATTTTATAGGCCCCACACCAAAGGCAGAGGCCTCTCATCTGTCTGCTTTGACTGGGAGATGGGCATGAACAGCTGCTTCTAGAGGTAGGATTCCACTAGACCCACAGAAGCCAATCTGTCCCTCGGTGGTTGTAGGGGGCATCTCTCCATTTTTTGAGCGGGTGATGATAGGAAAGAATATGGCCCAGGGTCAACTGGATGAATCCAATTTTATCTATAAATCCTCACAAAATCCCAATCTGTGTTTTGGCACAGGTTCCTTTCAATGACGACTTGTTGTTTAGAGCAGATCATTGTGCACAGCTTTTACTCCTCAGGGTGGGGAAACCTCAGGGGTTCACAAGTTCAGCTCCAATAAGCAGTTCAATATTTTGTTGTCTGACCTTCCCTCAGGAGTCAGCATGGTACTCCTACCTTCCCGTCTGCCCTAGGGGCCGAGTCTTAAGCTACTAATTCCTTGGTCTCAGGACATTTGGCAATTCTAGTTCCACCAAGTAGTAGCCCTATGGTTTCCACTGCATTGCTTATCTTGAGTCACCACCTGGACCCCCCACTCCCAGTTTGCTTCTTTGTTAGAGAGCTTCCTACTCTGGGGAGTATTTCTAATCACTGGATCACAGGAGGTGGAGTTATTAGCGCAATACAAAAGTTTTCGAACCCTCTGAGAACTTCATTTTCCTCCCTGAGCACCACCAAGATCTTGTTTGCTTTCCTGCCCTTTATGGGAATTCAGGGGATAGTAAAGATGTACTTGGCAAACATTTTCCAACCTCACATGTCCCATGTTCGTGACATCTGTCTTCTGTTGCCTGGGTATATTTTTTCTGGATTGAATAAAATTTTGAACAATGATTCCTGTTTTTATTTCCGGAAATTTTGTGCGTCACTGTAAATCATATGTAATTATGTGCATACGAACCAAAAAAAGAAATATTTGGGTTGGAACTCTGAAGCTTTGATTTGGCTACTTTAACCAGTTAGAGCCAATGGAATGGAGTCATTTTCAATGTTCCCCAAGAGAGTTAAGTAATAGTAATGGAGCTTTCCCAAGGGAATTGAGTGAAGGAGTAAAGCTCATTAAGGAAACAAACCAATTATCTTTAATGAATGTATTGGTCCATGACAACGTGATACAAAAACCTTCTTTGATACAACAGAAGTAGCTGTTGAATGTGTGTGTTGGAATGTTTTAATTCGAGTCAGCTTTTAAATGCAAGGAGACACCCCACAAGATAGGCAGGTGACAAGGAGAGGCCGCTGGATTCAGACAGGCAGGAAGGGGTGTTTCCTCAGAAGTAACAACCACTCACCTAGAGAAGTTGGTTTTTCAATATGAACAGACTAGTTACCAGCTTAATGCTCTTGCCTGCAATGGTTGAGCCCATCTCTTAGTGCTTGGAACTAAGAGCATATACAAAATTCTTCTGAAGCTCCTCTTGGTTAGAAGTATTGGCTGCTAGCAACAGAAACTGATTTGGGTTAGCTGAAGTGTTGGAAATTTTATTAGGAGGCTACTGGGAAACTCACAGAGGGAAGAATGGGAGGCTGGAAAAGTGGGCAGACACCAAGACTAGTATAAGGGCCAGGCAGACAGGAGCAGGAAAGGAAGCAAAGCCCACAGCCAGGCCAGCTGGAGCAGTGTTGCCACTACTCTGGGGCCTGACCTCTTGCCCTGGAACTCTGAGACCAAGGTTCAAGGTCCCAAGAGAGAGCCCTTCCCTGCCTGTGCTGAATCTGTGAAAGGTGGGTCTGGCTCTGGCCCTTTGACTTCCACAGAGGGAGGTGATACAGGAATTACACTCCTTCCAAGAGATCCACAGTGGTGTATGGGAGGAGGTTACTTCCTGGTATGGTGTTAGGGTAATTAGAGAATTTATAAATTAGGGAGAAAATGGAGGGTGAATAAGCAAGCAGGGAGAGAGAGATAGAGAGAATGAAATCGACATTTGAACAGTCTTTTCTGTAAAGAGAAAAGTTCATAGGTAGATGCTTTCTTGACTCAACACCCATCTCTACCAGGATAGAGTCCAAGTTGTAAGTTTCATAATTCTTTTGTCATTTGGTGTTTTCTATTCCATCTTTCCAGTGGTGGTGGTTGGAATTAGGAAATTGCAAGGAAAGACTTGGGCATGAACAAGAATGGTTTGGTGACATTAAACCCTCAGAAGGTAATGCATTTCATACTCACAGAGCTAGTGTTTTCAGACTTCATTCATTATGTTTTTTCATGGCTCTGTATGGCCCACATAAATAAATGAGTACACGTTTTATGTGATGCATTCACTTGATATTTTATTTTCTGTGAAACATCCATTGACCTCTAACTTTGTAAAAGGCAGCCTTCTAATACTCTTGAAAAGGAGGTCACTAAGGATCCATGAGCTCACCTCCTAGGTGGGAAATAGGGTCTCTGACCACCTATAATAAAAGGTAGAGTACAAGGAAAGGAAAATGACAGAAGTAGAGGAGAGATCACACCCATTTGGAGAAAAGCAATGAAGACTGTCCAGGGCTGTTGGATTTGAGCAGGGCTTTGGAGGGTAAATAAAAGTACCCTTAAATCTAGGGAGTCCCAGACAAAACGCCTATGCTGCAGTGATGGAGATTAAGCTATGTAGGCATGTGTGGCTCCACATACGTGGGTCCATGTGTGCATTCTGGAGTGGTTATAGTAAAAACTTTAAGGACTGGCACTTTGGGCACTAACCAATTAGAGCTTTCACTGGGCAGATCAGCATACCAATGTGTAATAACACTAGCCTTGCTTGTAGTTAATGGTGGCATCCCTCTCGCACATGCTTAACTTGGTCAAATGAAGCCACACCCAGATGGATCAATTCCGGGTACATTTCCTTCCATTGAGTTATGCCTTGGCATAAGATGGGGAATGGAAATGTGATGTTTCCTTTTTCTGTCCTGGTTCCCTAGTGCATCTCCTAGTGTGAGCATCTGTGTATATTGAGGGCAATTCTGCTCTTTAAAAACTGTATTGTTTGGACAACAGGACCCGTATGTTCAAGCCAGCTTCTTCCTCAGGTGCTCCACTGAGAGAACAGAAGTCTCTTTCGTTACTGGTGGAAGGATCTGCTGCGCTGCACTTGCTGACAGACATATGTCTGTGTCCTCTGCTATTGCACAGTTTCAGAGATTTGCAGGGGAAGGTCAACGCTTGGTTAATTTTGCCATGCTGACTTTAGAACCAAACCCTATACGGCATGCATGAAGAATAACAATAGGTCATGAGCACGTACTAGGAACAATCTCTAATTTATATCCCCATGGTAGGCAGTAGCCACGTGTTGTGAGCAATTGTAGATTTTCTGCGTGGAATCACACAGTGTTTCCCCTTTGTCTCCTCATTCTTTACCCTCTGAAACCCACATTTACCTTCATCCAGATCCTTGTCCTTTTGTGACCCCACAGCACCTTGTTTTGCTGGTGGTAGACAAAGAGGAGAAGGGAGCTTCTGTGGCTTTCCTTCATGTCCTGAGTCCATAGCAGCTCTGGCACTCCTCACCACTATGCCTCACAGCTTCCTCCTTACACTCTAGGACTCATCAACTGAATGGGGAAGTTCTAATCCTCTTGATGACAATATTCCCATTAGTCAAAGAAATTAAAATGTTGGTCAAGACCTCAGATAATATATATGTTTATTTATTTATAAGTATGTGCATTTTCTTTTGTTATTGCTAAGTGGAGTCAAGTGGTCAGAGCTTGGACCCAAAGGGAGGGTTTGTGTCCTGTTTCCAACCTTTACTGGCTGTGTGATCATAAGCAAACTAAAGGAAAGAAAGAAAAAAAACCCCCAAAACCAAAATCCCAACTCTGTGGCCCAGTTTCCTCATTAGTGAAAGAAGTAGAATAATAGCACTTACCTAATAGGATTGTTGTAAGTATTAAACAAGTCACTATGTGTGAAGTGCTTGGAACAGTGCCTGGAACAAAGTCAGTCTAATGTTAGTTCTTGTTTTTGCTATTTTAAGTCATGGTGGGGTTCATTGCCAATGATACAGAAACAGGGCAGCTATTTGCCCTAGAGGTTTGGGACAGAGATTTTCTGTATCACCACAGCAAGGGGAGATTCCCCATAAAGGAGCCACAGTGAATTTTTTCGTGGAGACATTGTGAAGCACAGAGGTAAACTGCTAGCACTCTTGACCCACTAGGCAGGGTGGAGATGTAGATTGGGAACCTAAAAACCCTGGCCATTTCCTCCTGGAAGAATGTATTTCACACCCCACCCAATCAGCCTACCTAGCAAGACATCATCTAACCTTAACTTGGATCCTACCTGTCAGGGTGGAGGGAGTAGGAGTAGAGAAAGTAAACCCTTCTGAACTAGCAGGCAGTGGCCAGATCTGTGTTCTTAGGCCTTGTGAGAGACTGGCTGGAGGTAGGCATGACCCGAGCCTGATGGATAAGACCCTCAAAGGTCTGTCGTTTGGATCAAGTGAGACACTGTAAGTGGAAATGTAAAGGGTAGAGCTGGGTGTGGTGACCAGACTCCACACCCTGCACAGATCTAGGAATGGGCATTAGATGGTCCATAGATCCACTGACATTGTAAGCAATTATTTCTATGTTTGTGTTGAGTATATTGAAAATGAGTAAGAACCAATGTTTTGAGGCACTGTACAAATTTAAGGTAGGGCTCTTTCTAGGCATGCTTTTTAAACCGCAGTGAATAGAATTCTTTTTGTTTTTAGATGAAAAAATAACCTTGGACTCTTTTCACTAAGCAGTAGAATTTTAATCAAAAGTTTAAAGTATTGGGAGGCTGAAGCAGGTGGATCACCTGAGGTCAGGAGTTCGGACCAGCCTGGCCAACATGGTGAAACCCCGTCTCTACTAAAAATACAAAAATTAGCCAGGCATGGTGACAGGCACCTGGAATCCCAGCCACTTGGGAGGCTGAGGCAGGAGAAGCACTTGAACCTGGGAGGTGAATGTTGCAGTGAGCCGAGATCATGCCATTGCACTCCAGCATGGGTGACAGAGTAAAACTCTGTCTCAAAAAAAAAAAAAAGTTTAAAGTAATAAAAGAAAAAAATGTATAAATTACAGAAATTAAATAGAGCACCATTCCAGTGTTTTCAAGCTGTAACACAAGACTTCCAATCTGGGTGCAAGATAGCATGTTTTTCTGGCATGGAAAAAAAAAAAAAAATGTTGTGTCAGTTTCTATGTTGCAATTTCTTCTGGAATTCAACTTTAAAAGGCAGGCATTTATCTTATTGAACTATTAGCACCATTTTTCTCCAATTTATAAAATGTCCTCCTTTATCTACCTCCCTTCAACAGTCATAGTTATCACCCCCACAAACACATACATATCTCAAGCTGAGCTGCTACATAAACTTATACAAAAACGTCTGGGAGTTACAGGGTATTTTATCTGAAAGCTTTTCCCATTGCTTTTTTGAGCATTTCTTACTCTCTGATTATCACATTTAGTGGTTGTTTTAAATGACCAACGGATCACTAGAATTGTAGAAATTGCCTACACAAGAAAAGATCAGAAATCATTAGGTGGTTTCAGATTTCGTGTGTATCCATGTAATTGAGTGAGGTCATACAAAAACAGGGACTAATTGTATGTCCTTTGCCCTTCAATGTGAACATAGCTCTGGTTTCCAAATAGAAAATTCTTGCTTCGGAAATCAGCCAATGGTTTGATAAATATTTGATTCAGAAGCTCAGTTTGAACCTCAAAAGGATCAAGTGTACAGAATAATTTTGATTTCTCCAGTATGCCTCCAGGTCATCAGGGGGACAAGCAGCATCCTGCCTGGGGAAGGCTGACCACCAGGCTTTCCCAGTGCAGCTCTCCTTTCCCTTTGTGAAAAGTCTAGCAGACTGGGTTTTCCAAATAGTATTCCCTTTCTGAAATGCAAATTCACAGTCTTATTTCAAATCCAGGTGAATACTCAGCACATCGAATCACTTGTTTCAAGGCCAGGCATAGAGTAGCGACCTATCAAGTGATGACATTTTTTAGATGTATTGGGTCCTGAAAAGGTGTTTGAAACAAGAATCAAATTAAAAAATGAGTGGTTACATATGTGCAACTGACTCTGTTGCAAGCCATTAAAATGGAATGTGTTGAGGCCGCCATTTGCCTCAATTCCAGGGACCCTTCCTCAGCGAGTGTGAACGGAGGTCCGGCCATTTTCTTGGCTGTTGGGCATAGTATCGCCTGTTCTGTTTGAACTAGGGGCGGGACTCACCATGGGATCTCAGTCCAGGGTTTCCATTTGTGAGAAACATGATCGCAGAGGTAATTATTTGACTGCTGAAATATTGTTTTTCAAACATGAGCCCTCTTTTTTTTTTTTTAAAACAAAGTCTGTATCTATTTTATCTAAACCAGCAGTAGTCATAACAGCCATCTCTCTTCGAAGGGAGAAATAAGCTATCAGTTTTTCTCAGGCCTGAGCATTCTCCCACCTGTCCTCAATTTAATGCACAAATGAAAGCACATAAATCTTTGTGACATTTTGGCGTAAAGCACCTACTTCAGATGACTCCTTTAGGAAACTCTGAACCCAGGTGTTTGGTTTTTGCATAAACTTTGCAAAATGAGAATTGTAACACGACTGTGTACGTACACACACACACAGACACACACACACCTCCCACAGAAGGTGGTTGCCTATGAAATGTGGAGAGCCAAAGGGATGTGGGTGGGGGTAGGTGAATAACATGTGTGCAAACTTAATATATCTTTTCCTCACCTTAAGTTGGACCCAGACAGTTAAATTATAATTACAGCCCCATCTGGAGGGGAAAAAATACAGTACTCGAGTGCTCCAAGCTTTTCAGCCATGGGTACTTTATCAGGTAAAATAAACACACATCCCGTTTCCAGCCTGGGGTCAAATTCAACAAAAGCCATGAAAGATGGGACACTCATCGAGAACCAGATTGCGAAATGGCCAGAATGACAGCAACAACAGGAAGAGGGAATAAAATGGTTGGTTACTTCTCTCAAGCCAGATGGCTCAGGAAGGCTGCACAGGGCCTACCTTAAAGGGATATAAATCCTTGGCAAAACTCGTGGTGGATTGGTGCCACTGCCATGGAAGGAGTGTGCAAAAGGAAGGAGCCCGACCTTGGCCAGAGACATTGGTCCCAAGAAGGGCGATCACCCAGAGTAGGCCATGGTCATCCCTTGAGTCTGTTAGTTGGATCATCTTCTCTGGTCACACCTGAGGCTTTAAAACTAGAATGACTTGGTGACCCTGCTCTCTGCCCTGCAAAAGAAGCTAGACTTTTTGTCTAACAGAATGAAGGTGATGCAGGGAGAAGCAGAGAGGACAGAGACAGAGGGGAGGGTCCTAAGTGTATTTGAGTCCCTGGTTGCAGTCATCCTTGAGGACAATTCATGCTCCTATTTCCATCATTTGGGTAAGTAGACCCAAAGTAAGTAGAATTTACTATCCTTTTTGACTAATCCAGCTCTTGAGTTTCTGTCACTTAGAAACTCAGAGGGCTCGGTCTGGGTCATCAGTTATAAAATGTAATTTAAGAGTGGATTACTTTTGTTTGGTCTAATAGTATTAAAGCTGGTGATAATAATTGCTAACACTTATGGAGGATTTAATATGTGCCAAGCTCTATCTGAATAATGTTAGATGCATATCATGTTGTTTAATACTCACAACCCCATGAGGTAGAAGCAATTATTGTCCCTGTTTTAGATGAGGAAATTGAGGCATGGAAAAGTTAAGAGACTAGCCCAAGGTCTCACTGGTAATAAAGAGGAGGTATACTTCAAACTCAGACTCCAGAGCCTGTTCTTTTAATCAGTCTATACATCCCACATGTCAATCATGGTGGTGAAAGCAGCATCCTCCCATTCACTTGTAATTCTGGTAAGGACTCTTGATGGAAATAAGGCTGAAGTCCATAAACAATTTTATCTATGCCACTGCCAAAACTGACAGTTACTGATCTCCTATCAATATTTAAAGTGATTTCAAATTACTGTGACCTTTAATTTCTCCATAACATTTTCCTTTTGTTTCTTTGAAAACTGTGTCTTAGAGGAAGATGTTTTATGTGTGAGCACTGAATGGCATATGTATTGCAGGAAGATAGATGGGTAGATCGATAGGCAGATAGATAACATTGATAACCATTTAACCATTGGATCCTCAGTGGATCTGTCACCAATTCTCAGACATGAGGTGGGGCGGGTTTCAGAACTCCCCGGAGAGCTCATGAAAGTACAGACGGCTGTGATTTTGTTTCTCATTTAATGGGTCTGAACTAGAATTAGAGAACTTGAATTTCTAACAAGTTCCCAGGTGAAGTTCATGCTGCTGGTCTGGGCACCACACTATGAGAATCATTGCCCTGCAGCCACTGCAGCTGACTGGTTTGTAAGCACTTATGAAACATCCAGTCAATTCAATAAATAAATCAGCCATGTGGATTGCTTAGGTATCTTGCTGATAGTTTAGCCCTACTGGTGTGTGTTCCAAAAACGGCCAGATCTGGTGGATGTATTTCCGGGGTACTAAGATTAATAAAATGGCACATGAAGACATTTGAAAATGTTTATGAGAAGAAAATATTAAACCACTATCTTTTTATGTAATAGTTTATTATATAAAAATAACTTGAAGCAATGAATTGCTGTTTGTTGTTTAATAAAATCGTGGCTTTTCATCACTGTGATTTGGTGCCAAGGGGTTACAAAATTCTTTTATATACAAGTATGTCCTAATATGTGATTGTACGCCTGCTTTGATTCACCACTCATCATAAGAAGACAATAAGAAATGATCTCAATGTTATCAGTTATGTCAGCAGATATTTGTCATGCTAATGAGTTGTGGTAAGCTTGGCTGATGTCATTGGACTCTCTTTATTTTAATTATTTCTTAAAGGAACCAAAAGATGAGTTTGTCCCCAAAAGATGAATTATAATTAATTTTGTTGTAAGGATACAAATATATTCTTTGGGGGCATCAGGTGGACTATAGGCACTTACTTTTTAATTCAAGATTGCAGTTTGAAAAATGTCCAACCCTGGAATGTTTTCTAGGGCCATCAAAATGTCTCAAATATACTTACAGATTACTCTGACTGAACAAAATAGACTGAAGCAAAAGCATATTTGATTTTTAAAAGAAATTCATATATATATACACACACACACATATATGTATGTATATTTATGAGTGAGATTGGCCTGTAGTTTTCTTTTCTTATAACGGCTTTATCATGTTTTGGTATCAGGGTTATGCTGACCTCATAAAATGAGTTTAAAAACATTTTCTTTCTCTAAACTCTTTGAAAGAGTTTATGTAAGTTTGCTATTGTTTCTTCTTAAATGCTTAGAAGGTTTCACTCATGAAACAATCTGGGCCTGAATTTTCCTTTGTGGAAAGATTTTTAATTAAATATTCCAGTTTTTAACAGATTTCTTATTTCTTTTTGTTTTAGTTTTGACAAATTGTGCTTTACAAAGGATTTACCTATTTCATCCAAGTTATTGAATTTACTGGCAAAGTTTTTCGAAATAGCCCATTATAATCATTTTAATGTCTGTATGATCTATAGCGATGTGGCCTTTTAAAATCCTGATATTGGTAACTCGCGTTCTCTCTTTTTCTCTCACTTTCTCTCCCTCTCCCCCTTCTCTTTCTCTCTCCCTGTCTCTCTTTTCTTAACCAGGTTTGCTAGGAATTTATCAACTTACTCATCTTTCCAAAAAATCAACTCTTGGCTTTGTTAAGTTTCCCCATTAAATTAAATGTCTGTTTTCTCCTTGCTTTCTGCTCAAATTTGCATCATATCTTTCCTTTGAGTTTAATGTGTTAATCTATTTATAGTTTATTGAAATGGAAACTTAGAGCATTTATTTTCAGTCTTTTCTAATATATGCATTGAAAGCTACAAGTTTGCCTCTAGCTACTGCTTGAGCTTCATCCCACCTATTTTGATATATTTTCACTATTATTCAGTTTCAAATATTTTCTAATTTCCATTTTAATTACCTCTTTGACTTATAGGTTAGGTAGAAGTTTGTTGCTTAATTTCCAAGCATTTGGACATTTTCTAGTTATCTTTTTATTATTGATTTCTAGTTTAATTCCACTGAGGTGAAAAAACATTATCCTTTGAAAGTTGTTGAGACTTGCTCTTTTTTTCAGTATATGGTCTATTTTGGTAAATGTTCCATATACTCTTTAAAAAGAATGTGTATTCAATAATTTGGAAGTGCAGAATTCTAGGTATATTCACTCAGTCAAGTTGGTAAGAATTTGTTTCTTGAGAGAAGAAAATGAAGTATTTCCCAAAGTTTAAGTGGTAAGAGAACCACATTTACTGAGTGCTTACTCCTGGAATTTTTGACATGGAACTCCTCAGCAGCAAGTCATGGATATTTGTTTCACTTCCATCTGACTGCTCAGCATCTCTATCTAGATGTGTAATTAGCAACTCAAATGAGCACACCCCAAAAAGAATTCTTGATTTTCCCTTCAAATCTGCTGCTTTCTTGTCTTCCCATCTCAGTAAATGTACCCCAGGTGCTCATTAGGCTGAAAACATTAGGTGTGCTTCAAACTTCTCTTTCCCTCACACTCACATCTACTCCACTAGGAGGTCTGTTCCTTCTACTTTAAAATAGGTCCTAATCTGACCGCTTCTTAAAACTCCTGCTTACTACTGCCCTGGTCTAAGCTTCTGCCATTTCTTTTAGGGTCACTATTGTAGTAACCTCCTAATGGGTCTCTCTGGTTTTCTTCCTCTTCTCCCTTCTGCATCTCCAGAACCTGCTGTCTCCTACAATAGAGTGGAGTTATAATTCTCCCGTAACAATTAAACTCTTTTTTAGAAAGAAAATAGGGTCAAATCACTCCTTTACAAGAAAACAGATAAACAAATAAAATTCAAAGGCTTCTCATCACACTTAGAATCAACTAGAAAACTCTTATATGGCCTATGAGGCCCTAGGTGATCTGGCCCTGCCTCTCTCTTCAATCTCATTTCTTACCACTCTCCACCTTGCCCTCTGCTCCAGATGTGCTGGTCCTCTTTCTAGGCTTGGAAAATGTCTAGCTCACTCTTGCCTTAGAGCCCTGGCTGTTGCCTCTGCCTAGAATGCTTTTCTCCCAGGTCTTTACATGACTCACTTTTTCATTCCATCTGTGTCTTGACTCACATTTCACATCCTCAGAGAAGTGGTCCCTGACCACCCTGCCTCCCCTGAGCTATCACGTGTTCAGCTATCCTAAGTATGCATTCATTTCTTCATAACACTTGTCAACACGATAAATTATTTATAAATTTATCTGTTTATTTGTGTTGGTCTGTATTATGAACTAGAATATATGCATCATGAGGTCACCAGCAATGTTGTCTGTTTTACTGCTGAATACCAACCATATAAACCAATGTCTGACACATGGCACTCAGTAAATGTCTGTTGGATGCGTAGATGTATAGATGAATGCATGGAGGATAAATGTTTAGCTGAAAAAATAATTGTTTTACATCCATTTGTTTGTACTAATTACTCTCATCCTCCCCTAGATAGCACTAGGTTGTTCTCGTTAGAAAGTTTGCTCGTAAGTCTAAACTCTTTTTTTTTTTTTGAGACGGAGTCTCACTCTGTCGCCCGGGCTGGAGCCATTCTCCTGCCTCAGCCTCCCGAGTAGCTGGGACTACAGGCGCCTGCCACCTCGCCCAGCTAGTTTTTTTGTATTTTTTAGTAGAGATGGGGTTTCACTGTGTTAGCCAGGATGGTCTCGATCTCCTGGCCTCGTGATCCACCCGTCTCAGCCTCCCAAAGTGCTGGGATTACAGGCTTGAGTCACCGCGCCCGGCCCATAAAGCTAAACTCTTAAAATCATCAGTGGATTGTAACATCATTAATTCAGGTTGGAGTTGTCATCAATTAATTTGAGTTGGTTTTGTTTACCAATGCAGAAGTCCCATAGTTTTAAGAGACTATGTGCACAGACTTCATATTTGAAATAGAAGTTTAAATAATATATATACTCCTAAAAAGAGCTCTGTAACACATATACCCAATCTATGAGTAGACTGGACTGTGGGCATTAGTGCTGGTGAGTTAAGATTTATAGACAGTGATTCTGGGGAGGGTGGAGAAAAATTATCCTTGAGTACTTTTTTTTTCTTTTGGGAAGAAGTATTTTCCCTTTCTGATTTTCTGTATAATATTCTATACATTACTACCTCTCCACCACCAGTGGGATAGGACAGGGCTTTATAAACATTATCATCAATAATTTTCCCCACAACTCTACAGACCAGACATGACCATTTTCATGTTTCAAATGTGAAAAATACACACAGAGACAATATGTGCAAGATGACACAGCTGGGGCATTGCAGAACCAAGGCTCTGCTTGTTATGTCTCTCTCCTCAAAGTTGGCACTTTTTCTGCTGGAGCTTATATTGTCTCCATTTTTATGTTGACTATGGAAAATAATTCAACAAATATTTCATAGTTGCTATAGGTTAAATGTTTATGCGACCCCTGCCGCTAGTTCATTTGTCAAAACCTGTTTCCCCATGTGATGGTATTTCAAGGTGGGAACTTTGCAAGGTAATTGGGTCACGAGAGTGGAGCCCTCATGAATAGAATTAGTGCCCTTATAAAAGGGACCTAGAGAGGTCCCTTGCCCCTTGCCTTGTGAGGACACAGAGAGAAGGCCGTCATCTATGAACCCACCAGCAGGCCCTCTGCAGACAAAGAATCTCTCGATTGCTTGACCTTGGACTTCCCAGTCTTGAGAACTGTGAGAAAAAAAGTTTCTGTTGTTTATAAGCCACAAACTTTATGATATTTTTGGTATAGCAGCCTGAAAAGACTAAGATAGGAATTAAGGATAAAGGCTTCTTGCAAATATATACTTGGGTCTCACATAGTAACTTCTCCATAGATTTTTATTATGACCAGGCAGGATTGGATATTTCAGAATTTGCTGTAATTATATGTCCTTAAACCTTCTACTTTTCTGTGTACCTCACTAAATTTCTGCCAGCCTAGTGGAAGAAACAACATGTTTCCAATTATTTTCAGCACTCAAGTATAGTTGTGCAACAAATGTCCTTGTCTGATTGTTTTTACGTCATTGTGTGATCCTACTTCAGACCAAAAAGTCCTTTGGGCTCTTGACAGATGTTAGTCACCTCTATTATCACTTAGTGTCTGCTTTTATTTAATTCAAGTATTTGTTCAAATGTTCCCTCTCCAGAGAAACCTGCTTGAATATCATCACGCCTTCCCCTCTGTCTCCTCACCTTAATTTATTTTTCTTTACAACTCTTAGCACTAACTGGTCTTCTATTATACTTTTGTTTTTAACCATGTTTCTCTTCCATAAGAATAAAATAATCTCCAAGAGGGCAGGAGCTTGGTTTTATTCACCATTATCTACCCAGGACCCGGGACAGTACCTAGCACATAGGAAGGCCATGAGTGACTATTTATCAAATGAATGGTGTTTCCCTGACCCCGCATAAACACAGACTGTACTGACTCCTATGTGGAAGTAGAAATTGGACGTCCCTGACTTCAGGACATTGCACAATGATATGGAATCACTTCATGCAATAACTTTATTCGATGATAATTAATTAACATTAGCTGGTCAAGCTGAGGATAAGGTCTCCTAATCTGACTTGCGTTCTAAGCATAAATTCTCAGCAATGTCAGGATAGGTTAGGCCAATAGTTCTCAACTTCGTTTTTACCAGTTGCTGGTGTTCAATAGAGGTAGACCTCAGAAATGCTGAAGGAATCACCACCTTTAAACTGTTATAATGCGGGTCTTCTCCAAATGGAGAGGATGAAATGATGTTGTGGATTGGACTTTTCTTAACTACTGAGTGTTCTTCTTGCCCATAATTTTCTTTTAAAATGTGTGTTGCTGTCTACCTAGGTCACTAACAGATTTAGTAGTGGCAGATGAATTTGTTGGAAGAACTTTGAAATGACCAGGCATATTCATTTGGACCACATGTTGCCTCTGAGGATGCTTGTTCAGGCTCTATGCAGGAAAGCAGCAGTAAGATGAAGTTCCTGTCCTCATAGAGATGATTTCATTCTTATAGGACAGAAAGACAGTTTTTAAAAAGTACAATATTTAGGGTTGAGTTTTTACATGGCATGCCCATGACAGCTATAGTTTTAGCTAGAAAAATTGTTCCTAGGTTATTTGCTGGGGGAAAAAAAATGCTATCAGTGTTTCCTGGGGTTCTACAGAGAGAACATAACTTCCAGATGTTTCATCTCTGAATGTGTTTGGGAGCCCTCAGGTTACAAAATGGTCCTCTCAGCCCTGGGCTCTGATCTGGTTGGGATCTATGATGTTGACCCCACTATGGATATTTCATCTACAAATTCCACCAGTCCCCTGTTGCATATATTTGTTTTCTCAGCCTGTAATAAATAGCTTCATATACAGATTCCATCTGAACACAAACAGTCCCAGCCTTTAGAAGGCTCTCCAGCAAAACTCTCAGAGCATGTGTGTGTTTCAGGGGTAATCATCTCCAGGCAACACTGGTCAGTCCTAGAAGTTGTCATTGCTGTCATCTTTCTGTGAAATTCTTCATCCCTTTGAATGCTCATAAATGGGCATTTTCCAGCAGAGTACATCATTTTGAATTGAATTTCAATAACTCCTCCAGTGGCCGCCTGCCAGCCTGAAAATGTCCATGCTTGTGAAACGAGCCTCAGTGAGTCTGTTTGAAAGCAGGCTGGCTTAGGTTTTAGCAACAGACGAGGCTGAGTCCAGAAAATATTTTGTGTTATTTATTTTTATAGCATGAATGAGCAAAATATTCAAGAAAGTGCTGATGGGCTCTAGGTCTCAAACTCCCGCTTAGAAAATAGAAATTTAGATTCTCTGTTCGATCCCCGCAAGCCCCACCCTGTTCTCTCTTTTTTCCAATGGGGGCTGATCTGTGCCAGCTTTGGCAGAAGCAGGGATGTGTTGAAATGCTGTAAATTACAGTTAATGTGATATGAGTCTGTTTATCCTTGTCCAACACTGTTGAACCTACCAATTTCTCCTTCTTGGCTTCCCATGAATTAAAGCAACCAGAGAATAGCCAGTTGGAAGACTGAATCATTTTCTTTTTCAGTCAGAGTAAAAAACAGGCACAAATGATGAATGCTGGCCCTCAAGAAAAGGGTTTTTTGCTTGACAAGAAATTCAGAAAAAGCCCAAGACAGTGCCCTATTTACTTTTGAAGAAAACGCATTGTGTACTGGGATGTAAGGAAATGAAAGCATGATTCAGTTTCCTAGACAAGATTCTCACCAATAAAATTTAAATGGAAAATGTCCATGATTTCGTAACTATGAGCTGAATACTAAATAGACAGCTGCCATCCTTAAATTTCTAATTCACAACTAGAACGATCAGCCCAAGAAGATAGTCACTGATAGGGTCTCACTGTTTTATACCAGGCACATTAAATAGCACTGTATCTTCAGAGGCAAACCTCTTAGATGCAAGTAACCAGATATTCTGACTGTCACAATGCTAAATGACCAGTGTGACTGAACTGTTCAAATGTCAATCACCAGGCCTGTTGGGAAGATGTGGCATTTGTCAGATTTTTTGTTTGAAGTCAGAGAACTGACAGAGCTTTGTTTTCATGTATATTGAGGTTTTGAGAAGGGCATATATTAGGTTTGTGGAGTTATTTAGGGATGAGGTAAAAAACCGTATATATATGGTCAGAACAAATAATCATCAATAACTGGGGAAAAAATTCCAAAGTGAGCATTTTCGGATCTGGTTGGCTTTGAATATTGCACAATCCAGTGAAGGTTTGATTAAATGGACAAGAGTGAATAGCAATGTCTTTAAAGAACAGTTTAAATGAACAAGAGTGAATAGCAATGTCTTTAAAGAACAGTGGAGAGCAATGTAAGAGAAAATATATTCTATCCCATAGCTAATAAAAGATATGTAAGGTGTGGTTAAGGAAATGTGATATGAACTTAAGAGAGGTATATGATGACCACTTCAGGGTGTTCTAAATAGAGACAGATGATGTCTTGTGTGTGTGAAGAGAGAAATGACCCTTCCACAACTCCCCTCTATCCTACACATGATTCTTCTGTAGTAGGTCTGATAACCCAAATCCCTTACATTTGCCCAATGCGTTGCATATTTATTGAAAAGAGAATGTACAACTGCAAATATCAATCCAAGTTAATACTTCCCTCCCAACTAGCCCATGAGTTAGGTGCTTATATTTTCCCCTTCTTACAGATGGGGTAATAAAAGCATGTAGAGGTTAAATAACTTCATTCATTCAGGAGTTACTTATTGATTTCATCACACACTTACTGAACCCTTACTAAGCATAGACATTGTACCAGGTGGTAGAGAAACGAGAAGAGTGTGACTCAGTCTCCACCTTCAATGCATCTTGGAATGGTAGAGAAGACAGACTTCTAAAGGAGAACTCACAATAGAAAATGGTAATTAGAGTGATGAAACCGTGTATAAAAATTCCTGCCTCTGGCATTGCTTTTCCATGTGTTGTTCTGTTTCAGGCCAGGCCGTGTGTTACCTCATTCATCCCAACACCAACCCTATGGGGTATTCATTCTTTCAGCTAATGCCCACTGAGTGTCAGTCCTGGGAAAACAGTGCCAACTGGTGTAAGATTAGATTCCAGTTAGGGAGACAGACATTTATCAAGTATGTCACAAAAATACCAAAGTGATGGTACAACTATAGTGAGTGCAACCAAAACAATGTGACAAAAGCTAGAGGAGTGCACGGTGGGGGGATTTGACCTCATCAGGGAAGCCAGTGAAAGCCTCTCTGCGTAAGGATTCATAGGAAGGTCTAGGTGAGATAGGGAAAGTATTCCAGCAAGAGAGGGCAGGATGGTGCATGGAGAATTGGAAAGCAAGTCAGGGGAGTATAGTGTGATGTGTGCAAGGAGAGGTCAGTTCCTTCCTTACAAGCCATGTGGGGAGGGACGGAGGGCATCCTCACCATGGTGCTGAGGAGCCACTGAGTGTGTAGCAGCTGACGGGTCATGGCACTGATTGGTATTTCTTCTTCTTTTCTTTTTCTTGTTTTGAGATGGAGTCTCACTCTGTCACCAGGCTGGAGTGCAGTGGCGTGATCTCGGCTCACTGCAACCTCCGCCTCCTGGGTTCAAGTGATTTCTTGTTCCTCAGCCTCTAGAGTAGCTGGGACTACAGGCGCACACCACCACGCCCAGCTAATTTTTGTATTTTTAGTAGAGATGGGGTTTCACCATGTTGGCCAGGATAGTCTCGATTTCCTGACCTCATGATCCACCTGCCTCAGCCTCCGAAAGTGCTGGGATTACAGGCGTGAGCCACCGCACCCAGCCTTCTTTTTTTTTTTTAATAAACTTTTTTGTGTATATTTGAGGGTCACAATATAATATGGGATATGTATTGATAGTAAAATGGTAACTACAGTGAAATAAATTAACATATATCATCTCACATGGTTGCTTTTTTTTGTGAAAAGAGCAGCTAAAATCTACTTATTTAACAAAAATCCATAACACACTATTTTATTAACTATAGTCTTCATGTTGTACATTAAATATCTAGACTCATTGATCCTGTATATCTGCTTGTTTGTATTCTTTGACCTTCCTCTCCTCATTTCCTCTCTCCTGCCCCCAACCTCAGTAACCACTGTCTTATTCTCTATGTATTTGACCTTTTTTCTCTTTTTTTTTCTTATGATTCCACATATACGTGAGATCATGATGCAATATTTTTCTGTCAGTGTCAGCATCTTTCACTTGCCATAATCTCCTCCAGGTCCATCTATGTGTTGCAAAAAGCAGAATTTCCTTTTTTTTTTTTTTTTTTTTTTTTCTGAGATAGAGTCTTGCTGTTGTCTCCCAAGCTAGAGTACAGGGCACAATCTTGGCTCACTGCAACCTCCGCCTCCCAGGTTCAAGTGATTCTCCTGCCTCAGCCTCCCAAGTAGCTGGGATTACAGGTGCCCGCCACCACGCCCAGCTAATTTTTTGTATTCTTTTTTAGTAGAGGCAGGGTTTCACTGTGTTGGCCAGGGTGGTCTCAAACTCCTGACCTTGTGATCCACCTGCCTTGGCCTCTCAAACTACTGGGATTACAGGCATGAGCCACCATGCCTGGCCTCTCTTGTGTTTTTAATGACAGTTATCCTAACATGTGTGAGGTGATATCTCATGGTGGTCTTCATTTGCATTTTTCCAATGATTATGATGTTGAGAATATCTTTTCATATACCTGTTGATTGCTTTTATGTCTTCTTTGAAAAAGTATCCGTCAGGACCTTTCCCTATTTTTTAATTAGGTTTTTTTTTTTCTGCTATTGAGTTGTAAGAGTTCTGTACAAATTTTGGATATTATTAAATATCCAAATGGACTAAATGAATCAATTTGGGATACATTTGCACCAATCATTAATAACTCCTTATCAGATATGAATTATGAAAATATTTTTCCCAAATCTGTAGGTTGCCTTTTTACTTTGTTGATTGTTTTCTTTGCTGTGCAGAGCTTGTTAGTTTGATATAGTCCCATTTATTTATTTTTGCTTTGGTGGCCTGGGCTTTTGGTGCAATATCAAAAAAAGTATTGCCAGAGCCAATGAGCTTCTCCCCTATATTCTCTTCTAAGACTTTAATGGTTTCAGGTCTTACAGTTAGGTCTTGAATCCATTTTGAGTTGGTTTATGTGTATGGTGTAATAAAAGGGTTTAATTCCATTCCTTTGCAATGGAAATCCAGTTTTTCCAGCAGCATTTATTGAAAAGGCTATCATTTCCCCATTGTGTCCGCTTAATGTCCTGGTCAAAAATTAGTTGACCATATATGTTTGGATTTATTTCTGTGCTCTCTATTCTGATCCACTGGTCTATATGTCTGTTTTTATGATATTTTCATGCTGTTTTGCTTTCTATAGCTTTGTGATGTAATTATAAATCAGGAAATGTGATCTTTCCAACCTTGTTCATCTTCAGTACTTCTTTAGCTATTTGTTTTTTTTTAATGATTCTATAGGGATTTTAAGATTTTTTTCTATTTTTATGAACAATGCCATTCGAATTTTGATAGGGATTGTGTTGAATCTGTATACTGTTTTGGGTACTATGGATATTTAAGCAATATTAATTTTTCCAATCCATATATACAGAGTATCTTTCTATTTATTTGTGTTGTCTTCAACTTTTTAAATCAAGGTTTTATAGTTTTCAATGCTAAATCTTTCACCTTCTTGGTTAAGTCTATTCCCACTTTTTTATGCTATCATAAATGAGATTTTAAAAAATTTATTCTTAGCACTGCTGTTATTTGTGTATAAAATGCTATGAATTTTTGTATGCCAATTTTGTATCCTGTAACTTTACTGAATTTAGTTATTAGTTCTCACAGTTATTTTTTTTGTTTTTTTGTGGTTTTTTTTGTAAACTCTTTGGGTTTTCTACATATAGGATTATGCCATCTGCAAATAGAGACCATTTTTCTTCTTCCTTTCTAATTTAGATGCTTTTATTTCTTTCTCTTACCTGGTTACTCTTGCTAATACTTCTAGTAATATGTTGAATAGAAGTGGCAAGAGTGAGCATCCCTGCCTTGTGCTGGATCTTTGTGGAAAAGATTTCAGTTTTTCCCTGATGATTATGATGTTAGCTATGAGTTTTTCATAAATGTCTTTTGTTATATTGAGGAACTTATATTGAGGGGAGAGTCTAATCCACAAAGAAGGCTGAATGTAGCTGGTAAATGTGGAAGAAGTGCTAGAGATGAAAATCATCATTTTATATCTACCATAATAAAGTTTTGTTCAGGCAAGAATCATCAAAGGCTGCTAAATCCAGGGGGATATTTTAATGAGGTACAGGATGTTTGAATGGTCTCAAAGAATCTTCCCATAAAGTGCTTATTAATTGCAAGAGAAATAGTAGTAAATATACAGGAAGAAATGGGATAGCACTTTGGGTAATCAACAGCAGCATCACCAATGGCCGTTGTGTGCCCCCCCAGTGTAATATTCATATCTATCATTCCAGTTGTTCAATCCAATTGAAATCCAATTAAAATAGGACAAAAGCTAAGAATATCAAGAGAGAAGTCTCAGAAGAAAGAGGAAAATAAATGACCAAGGGATTCGTTAGAAAGATGCTCACCCTGATGAGTGATCAGGACAATGCGATCAAAGCAATGCAGTACTGATTTTTCTCAAACTGATATTATTTCAATGATCAATGATACTTCATTTGGTAAGAACATGGAGAGAAGTAGGAACTTTCATACTGTTTGCATGATTGTCACTTGATAATATTTTTGGCGGATAATGTAGTGTTATTTTTCTACATTAAGTATCCTTACCCTTAGACTGAACAATCTCAGGTCTGGGATCCTAAAGATCCCAGATCCTTACCCTTAGACTGAAGAATCTCAGATCCTAAAGTATGTCCCTGACTCTATGCACAAGGGCAGTTATTCCAGTTGATTGGAATAGAAAGCAATTAACAACATTGTCAGTTATCTATTGCTGCATATCAAACTATTGCAAATGTAGCAGCTTAAAACAATACACATTTAGTATCTGTTTCTGTGGATTGAGCATCTGGGCAGAGTTTAGCTGGGTCCTCTGCTTAATGGTCTCTCACAGCACATGAAGATGTTGGCCAGGGCTGGGGATTCATCTGAGACTCGAATGTGGGGGGATCCACTTCCAAACTCACATGGTTATTAGCAGGATTCAGTTACTTATAGGCTTTTGGCCAGAGACTGCCCTTAGTTCCTTGCCATATGGGACCTTCTATAAACAAACAAGAGAAGAGTCTATTAGCAAGAGACAAGTTACAATGTCTTGTACTCTAATCACAGTAATGACATCTTATCACTCGCTCCGTTCTGTTGATTAGGTGGAAGTCATGAGGCCAGCCCACTCTCAAGGGTAAGGGATTACACAGGGGCATGAATACCAGGAGGTAGGGATTATGGGGAGGGCGTCATCTTAGAGCTTGCCCCATGACAACCCAATGTCCATTCAGAAGGACAAGGTTAAATAAATTATTATGGTAGCACCACACCATGGGAAACACTGGTCATTCATGAAGAGTAATGTCAATATAAATGTGCACAGACTTGGCAAAATTTTCCAAACCTATTTTTCCCCATGTCCCACTCCCCAAACCTATTGTCAAGTGAATAAAACAAGCAAAGCTAGTTTGCAAACAATGCACATATTGTGATACCATTTGTGTGGAAACAAAATATTTTCCAAATGAAACATGTTTATGTGTACATATATATGCATTTATTACAAAGGAAAAAGCCTGGGAGGAGGTATATCTACTCTGTTGATCGTGGTTACCACTGGAAGCTGTGGGTTCAGGGTGGAGGTAGGCATAATGGTCAACATTCTCATTTTATTCCTCATACTTATTGATAGTTTGACTTTCGCTTTTTGATTTTTTTATGGTGGGAATATATTTACGTATTGTAGATTTTTTTCTAAAATGAACGGAAACTGGGAAGCGGGGGCTTCCCAATAGTGTTAATTTTTGGAAGTGTAACATGTTATCCCTAAGTGTGTCCTGATTGTGCCTTTTTATTGTGCAGATTTTAGCAGTTTGCTTGATTTTCCATCCCAGCTTTATTTCAGATGTTTCCAACTACACTTGGAACAACAAGGCCAATAAGGGCTTTGTTGTCCTAGACCCACGAGCTGTTCTGGAAGTACAGGAGGAGAGCTGGGCTGTAGCGAGCTGGCAGCTGGATCCTATCGAGCACCCTTCTTTCCCAGACACAAAAGAAGAACCACAGTAGCCACCCAGAGTGGAGTCTGGTGCTGCGGGGCACTTCTGGGAGGTCACAGAAAGGGATGTGGGACAAAGAGTTCCTTTTCGTGGTGTGTCTTCTTGTTAGTTCCATAACCGACTTTGTCATCAGAAGATGAGCCCAGGTTCCCATGGTGGAGGTCCAGTTCAGGAGCCACCGCTCACTGGTGACCCTGGGTGGGCTGCCTCATCCCTCTGTGCCCCAGTGTCCTCCTCTGTAAAATGATGATGGCCGTCCTATCACTCTTGCGGGTTTGCTGTGAGGATTAAATGAGCTGATACAACTGAAGCACTTGGCTTAGTGCCCAGACCATATTAAGCACTCCCGGAAGGTGAACATCTACTGCTATTGTTGATGTTGTTGTCTATTGTTACTAACAAAAGCTAGCATTTACTAAATCCTTACCAGGGTCCTCTCCCCAGCTCTGTGATCACTGCTTTACATGCATGATCTCATTGAATCCACCCTAACTTCCGGTTTTAATTTTCTCATTTTACAGACAGGAACTCTGAGGCTCAGAGAAACTCAGTTAGCCTCCCAAGTTCATAAGCTGGGAAGTGATGGTGCCAAGATTTGAACTTGGGTCTGTCTGCAAAGCTTCTGCTCTTCACAATCATGCTTTATTGCTTTGTAAGCCTTAACACTCACATTATTTTGCTCTCATGATAATGAGAAAGCTTCATCAGGCACCAGAGGACTTGGGAACAGAATAGAGCACTTAGGAGAGGACTAGCTGGGATTTACTGCTGTAAAGATATGAAAGAAACATGAGGACAAATGGTTGAGTGAAGAGTCAGTGTGGGAAACTGTCCACAACTTTCTCAGAAACCAATCCATCAAGGAGATCAAAATTAAACAAAGATAAATTGGATTTGATTTCCACAGTTAATTCCGTTGACTTGCGTATGTTTGTATACAATCTTTGTACTCAACAGAGAACACTCATTCTTGTCACACACATGGAATTTACAAAAATTGACCAACATTTCCCTTTTCTATGGTAGTGTACTTACAGGCACTGCCACAGAACTATAAGACTCCAGGGAGAATCATTCAGAAAGAGGTTTCTAGAATGTCTGTTATGGTCCATATGAGCTTCTAGATATGGGATATGGTTTGACAGTGTCCCCACCCAAATTTCATCTTGAATTGCAGTTCCTATAATCTCCATGTGTTGTGGGAAGGACCGGGTGGGAGGTAATTGAATCATGGGTGTGGTTTCTCCATGCTGTTCACGTGATAGTGCATGAGTCTCATGAGATCTGGTGGTTTTTTAAGTACCTGGCATTTTTCCCCTGCTGCCACTCATTCTCTCTCCTACAGCCCTGTGAAGAGATGCCTTCCATCATGACTGCAAGTTTCCTGAGGCCGCCCCAGCCATGCAGAACTTTGAGTCAATTAAACCTCTTTTCTTTATAAATTACTCAGTCTCAGGTATGTCTTTATTAGCAGTGTGAGAATGGACTAATACAATATATTGACACACACATCCTATTTTGTGGTAATGAATAGTGGAAATATCTTCCTCCTCTTATCTATGAGGCGATTATGGCTCTCTACTACTCTACCAAAGGCATATCATTTGCAAATAGTGGCACTGAGAAGGAGACCTTAGGGGCTTCCTGGTTCCGAGGCACGGCAGCATCCTTCTTCCAATGTGCTGTGCCTGCTCAGGGGGTCAGAGGCTCAATGACCCCCTTAGTAGGCACAGCACATTAGGCATAGCACATTGGGCACATTTTGGGAGAAAACATTTCTTGAAGCAATTCTTACAAATACCATTCTTCTCCTCAAACTTGTTTTCTGAAATAAAGCCTCAGACCAAGAATGTAAGTCTGATAAGAATGCAAGGCAGACAAAGGAAAGTGTCAGTAAGAATGTGCAGAAACTGAGATCCTCTTACCTTGCTGATGGTAATATAAAATGCTGCAGCCATTTTGGAAACAGTTTGGCAATTCCTCAAAATGTTAAACATAGAATTACCGTATGACCCAGCAATTCCACTCCTAAATGTCTACGTAAGAGAATTGAAAACATATGCATGAGTGTTCACAGCAGCGTTACTCATAATAGCCAAAAAGTGGAGACAACCCAAATGTCAATTAACTGATAAATAAATAAGCAAAAGATGGTATATCCATACAGTGGATAAAAAAGAATGAAGTCTTTATCCATGCCACAAAACAGATGCCCCGTGAAAACATTATGCTAAAAGAAAAGTCAGTCAACACAGAAAAGTCAACATACTGTGTAATTTTATGTATATGAAATGTCTAGAAGAGACAAATCTATGGATACTGAAAGTAGATTCATGGTAGCCTAGAGTTTAGGGGTGGGTGGGATGGGAGTGACTGCTGATGTGTACTCTGTATGGGGTTTCTCTGTGGGGTAATGAAAATGCTCTAAAATTAGATTATGGTGATGGTTAGACAACTCAAAACTACTGAATTGTTCACTTTTGTGAAACTTTTATTGCATGTGAATTATATCTTAATAAAGCTGTTTTAAAAAAGAGAATGCAAGCCTGACTTGCCAAGATGCCCTTCTTTTGAAAACTAAGTGAACAAACATCTGAAATTTGTATTTTCTGTATGAAAGCATGAGGAACTGGGGGAGATGACTTCCAGGAGACAAATCAGTAAAGACTAGAGAAAGCAGCAGTTGAGCCTTAAAGATTGACAGCCCTTAAATGTGTCTTAAAGAATGAAATAGATTTGGGCATAATAGAAAGGATATTCTAGATGCAAGGAATGGTGTGAGCCCAGCTCTAGAGGGGAAAAGACATGAACAGAAAACATGGGAAAACATTGTTTTCTTCCAACATTGTTTAAATTGAACGAAGAAGACAGACTACATTTTAAAATCATGCTAACAAATACTCACAGGTATGGATACCTTTTGGATAATTGTATATTAAGAGTCGAAAAGAAAAATACAAAAAACTTAACAGAAGCTCACTTTACAAGAAATGCTCATAGGTGACCTTTATTCTGTTAAACAAAATATATCAATAATAGCTTCCAATAAGAAATTACTAAATTTGGAGCTACTAGTAATATTTTTATCATTTTATTTTATTATTTTTGAGACAGGGTCTTTCTCTGTTGCCCAGGCTGGAGTGCAGTAGTGCAATCATAGCTCACTGTAGCCTCAACTTCCCAGGCCCAAGCAATCCCCCCACCTTAGCCTCCTGAGTAGCTGGGACTACAGGTGTGCGCCATCACGCCCAGCCTACTTGAAAAATATTAACCATGAAAACCAATTTAATGCTAGCACATCCACTTTCAGTAATCATCTGATCAAAGAGAAAATATCTTTCTTTGGTTGGGTGGCTCATGCAGGGTTGTCACAAGCAAAGCTGTGCTCAGCTTGATAAAATGGCATGTGGCATTTCTTATAGCAACAATTGCCTTCTTAGAAAAGAACCTTCACATGGCAGGTAGCCAGAGTGATGACTGTCTTGAAGCCCTGAGAAGATTCATTCCAAGTCCAGGGCAAACCAGAAGTCCTTTTATTTATAGAAAGATGTATTAAACATCTTTATCGCTCTCCCTTCTACAGACATCTTGGCAAGCTTCATAGCTTATTTGTTGTCTACTTTTGGTTCTCTGCTCAGAACTTTTATGATTCTCCATGTTAATCAAGTAAAGGCAGCAGTGAAGAACAGAATATCTCAGTCAAATTAAATTCCTACCTCTCTCTAGGACTGGAATAAAGCTCATTAAGTGAAGATGAGTCCTGCTTTTTCAGAAAATGAATCAAGACAGAATACAGATACAGCCACTAGTTAAGAAGAAATCAGTAAGTAACAAATAATAAATGATGAAAAACCTCTAACATGCGGTCCATGAGGTCTTGTGCAAGCAGAAAAGCACGTGGATGCCACATAGCCCAGGCAAAGCTAGCTCCAAAGGAGTGAGACCACTCAGTAGACCTAGGCTAAAAGCAATGTATATCCCCTCTCCCCATCAGTATTTGTGAGTTGGAGGTTTTGGTTCCTCTTACCAGCAAGAAGAGGAATAATAGCAGCTGGTCTGAGGGCAGGTGGCAAAAGGTGTGCCAGGAAGATGGTTGTAAAATGTGAGAGTTCCCTGACACCCCTCGAAGGATGTGCGACAGGGGTGTGGCTTGTCTGTTCGGCCACTGTGCCTGCCCAAACCCCTTATGGGAGGGCGATCTTGCAGATGGGCAGGTGTAGGAGCTGGGGCAAGTGCTTTGGGGCTCTGGTCCCATGGTAGCATCTAAGAGTGGGCGCCTGTGACTCCCAAAGCCTAAGTGGGCATGTGCCACAGTGAGCTCTTTTAGCCTTGCCATCCACAGACAGCTTAAGCATTAACCAGCTCAGTGTCCTCTTGGTACTGAGGTACCAAGCGTACAGGAAGACTCAGGTTGCACATGAACTTAAAGGACGAATGCGGGAGTTTTACTGAGTGGTGGAGGTAGGGCTCAGCGGGATGGATGGGGAGCTGAAAGGCGAATGGAGTGGGGAGATGATCTTCCCCTGGAGTTTGGCCGTCCAGCAGCCAATCTCTCTGACTATTCCCAGCCAAACTCCTCTCAGCATTCAGACACTCATTCTCTTCTCTCTGCCACGCCGTTCTGCTGTTCTTCTCTCTTCTGTTCATTTTCGTCTGCTTCTGGAGTCTGGGGTCTGGGGTTTACATGGGTGCAGGGTAAGGGAGCATGGCAGGACAAATGCAACTTTGGGGCATGTAAACATGAATGCCTGTTCCCATTTAGGGCCAAGAGTTTCCAGTCTTGAGGGTGGGGCCTTTGCCGGGGACCCACCCTCTTCTACCCAGTACTTCCTTGTCTCTTCTCTGTATCAGTTGGGTCAATAATTTGGGAAGAGGGAGTAAGATGCAATATCCTGGAAGGCTAGATGACTGACAAGGCAGCCTAAGCTCTACTTAGGGCACTCATAAATGAGGGCTCAATCCTCTTGTTCCCTTTCCTCTCAACAAAGAAAGTGCATGAGAGAGAGGCATAGGTTCAGGTTCCTAAAAGTTATAATCTGGCCTGACATTCTGCTGCTAGTGTTGCATCTATGACTAATATCACAACTAGTACCAGCACTACTAATAGGGATAAATTCCATTGGTGGGGCTCTTTATACATCATTTCTGAACATCCTCACAGGCACTAGATGACTTTGACTAAAATAAGGCCAATTCACAGCTAAGGAACGTGAGGTCTGTGGTCCCCTAACATGGTGGGGCTGGAATTCAAACCCAGCCACCAAAACCCTGGTCCATCTAGGTAGGGTACCAGGACTCAAAGATGAAAACGCTTTACTGAGTTCATTTATGGGGGAGAAGTGAAGAGGACCCTCAGCTGAGTAAGTCTTGAAGTGGGGGCCATTGGCTGAGAAATCAGCGATCAAGCAGTTTTGTTTTATTAATTCCATGCTGGAGTTCCATAGTTGGGTCAGTCAGTTTGTAAGTTACCTCTTGAACAGTAGCTGAACTACCCAGAGTGCATGATTGGAAAAGAGGAAATGGGGGAGGCTAGTCCTCCTGAACCTCTCACAGGAGAGAAATACGGTTTTCTCCAGCTCCTACAGACAGGTTCCTGGGGCTATCTGGGGCTGGAGCCTCTAGGCAAGCTGATTTGAAATGCATCCAAGCGGATATCATGCTTCAAAGAGTCAGGCCCCCCGGGGCAGAGGCTGAACCTGAGTACTGGAAGGGGACCAGGAGGCTGGAATTCAGGCACTGCCCTCCCATCCCCCAGGCCCGGGAGGGTTTGTTTAACCCCTCAGGGGTGCTGTGTGCCTTCCTTGTCGAGGTGGTTTGTGGCTTGGTGAAGCGATATTTATAGAGTGCTCTGTGATTCTTGGGTGAACATTCGTTTTATAAATGAATGATCAAATTTATTAGCAACGAGTAACTAACCCGTCTACATTTATTTTGTTGATAATACAAATTTACAAGGTTTTAATTGCCAGTTTTAAAACCCCCAAAACCCATAAATAAATACACGGGTAATAAAATATCTTCTCACTGTGCCCTTGACTTCTGTAGTTACATGAGGGCTTATGGGAATGTCTGAAGGAGCTTTCAGATGGAATCACAAAACTTATTTGAAAGGACTCAGGGCCGGAAACAGTCTAATTCAAACATGGCTGGTGGTAATTTCATGTATGTTAACCAAAATGCTACTAGTGATCATGATTATTAATAATTTGCTTTATAATGCTTATTCATGTTAATAATCTCCTTTTATTCTATTATCTCATTTACTGCCCTATGACTTTGCTACTTGGAGTGTGGTCTCCAGATCAGCCACATCGGTATGGCCTGATAGCTTATGAAAATTCTGAGCTCTCAGGCCCCACCTCAGACCTACTGAGCCTGAACCTACAGCATCATAAGATCCTCAGGTGATTTGTGTGCACATTGTAGTTTGAGATTTGCTGCATTATGAGGTATTTTATCCTCTCCCATTTCACAGCCAAAACAACTGAGCTCCAGAGAGATTCGATACATTACCCATAGTCCCATGCCAAGCTGAATTTGAATCTGGTCTCTTGTAGTCAGAGCTTTCAACAGTAAGCCAGACGCTGCAGGTGTCCACCACGAGTCCAGAAGCACGGACTTGTGAGGACAGTGATGACAGTCTTCGGTCCCCAAAGTAGTGACTTCACAGGGCTCAGGTCCGTCGGTTGTATACTCAGCTGTTTGTACCTACATCCTTCAGACCCAGTGTGCGGGAGGCTCAACCTCTACACGATGCACTTCAGAGAAGCCAAGGGACAGCTTGAGGTTGTGATCAAGTGTGGTCTCACATAACATTTTCTTTCAAGGGTAGAAATGATGGCCTACTTATTACTTAAGAAGAAAGTAACCTGTTTGAAACAGTAATCTGCATCCCAGAAAGTCAGAGAATGTCTGAGGTCAAAGTGAAGTGGTAAATTGAGTACATTCATTAATAGCAATGAGAGTTTACTATGTGTCAGTCACTGTTCTGAATGCCAAGAATAGAGCAGGGGTACAAAACTAAGTCCCTGACCACAAAAAGGAAGAAAGTTAACAAGTAAGATGATTTGAGCCATTCCTGTGTCTCTCCACCAGAATCTAAAGGAAGTCAAGTCAAATCTTTATCTTCAATATTGATCTGATGGATGCAAATGTCAACTGGAACAGGACCCATGCAAATCACCCAGACTCCCTGAGTTCCCTATTTCTCTCTGTTATGGCAGACTTAACTTAATCTGTTCTCACCTTGAATGCACCGATTTTATCCAAGACAGGAGGTCTTCATCTGTCTGACTGAGCACTTTTTATATCAGTCAGGGTGAGTTTCTAAGTGTGAAGAGAAAGAAAGGCTATGGGGATACATGTACATGGAGCCCGGCTGTTGGGCATCTCTCCTACGAGACACTCTTCTAGCATTGTACTCAGCAACTCCGAACTCAGTTTGCCTACCTGTAAAGTGGGTGGGTAAATAATATCCTCTTTATTGCTGCAATGGTGTATGTGACTTTGGTGACTAGAAAATATGCAGATGTTTTCAGAACTAAAGTGGTTTGTATTTGTACACAGACCTCTCCTTTCTCTGAACCCAATGGTAAAACTGTTTTAAAACCACCTTCTCTTTCTGTGCTTTGTCGAAATCATTCAGAGTGCCTTCTGAGACCAGGGCCTTCTAAATTTATGACTTGTCATCTAGAACTTTCCCCTAAGGACAAAGTTCCTCTGCAAAGGATACTCTCCATTGAGCACCATTTTCCAAGAGTTGTATGGGGGCTGGGAGAAGAGAGACTGACTCTTCCAACGGAACCACAAACAATGGGGTTTGCATGAGCCAAACCTCATCCAGGGCTCTGAAAACTACCCCTGGTGGCTCTTTGAGGTGGGGGACTAGACAGACAAAGATCCTATACAATTGCCCTTTGTTTCTAATTTATTATAAATTATTTTAGGATTATTGAATGAATAGGAATTTAAGGATATGGTTTCATCTTTCTGGGTGTTCGCTTATTAGATTCCTGCAGCTTAAACCAACCCAGGCCACCCAATAAACAAGACTTGGATGCCGAGTAAACTAATTGGCTCTGTCCTTTCATGGATTCAAAGTATAATTATGTAGCAGTCATTGGTCTCAGTTGCTGGATTAAAAAATGGGCAAATCCCATGGGATCCCTGCCCTCAAGGTGTCTTAGACACTTTAGACAGTGGCAAATATAAAACTCAGACATTAAAAATGGGCAGTGTCTCATGGTCTAAACATGGATATTTGGTCTACTACCCTTGTGTATAAGGGGTTCATTATGAATATTTGTGGATTTCCTGGAAAGGGAGTTTTTGGGGCAGATGCCACCAAAGGTGTCTATGAATATCATTTAGAATTCCTCACCAGACAGAATAAAGGGATATTTGTTTTCTATCATCTTTTTCCCCTCTAGTACTGAATGACAAGACAAATATTGTCTCTAACCCAAATAAAACTTATAATACTTTAGTTAAGAGAAGTTATATAGAAACAAAACATAATATAATATTGTGAAATGTGGTAACTACTTGGAAATGACCAAGGTACCGTTTTCATGGATGTTTCCTTTTCTACTAAAAGTAGCAACTTCTACATGTATAAAACTTTCGATTAAGTCCAAGTCTTCAGAGAAAGAGTATGATCAGAGAATAAGGGCATTGGGTTGATAGAGAAGAAAAGTGGTTGAGGGAGTGTGTTAATCCTTTCTCATGCTGCTAATAAAGACATACTGAGACTGGGTAATTTATAAAGGAAGGTTTAATGGACTCACAGTTCCACATGGCTGGGGAGGCCTCACAAGCATGGCAGAAGGTGAAGGAAGAACAAAGGCCCATTTTACATGTCAGCAGGCAAGAGAGCATGTGCAGGAGAACTCTCCTTTATAAAACCATCAGATCTTGTGACACTTACTGACACGAGAACAGCATGGGAAAACCTGCTCCCATGATTCAATTACTTCCCGCCAGGTCCCTCCCACGACACTTGGGGATTATGGGAGCCACAATTCAAGATGAGATTTGGGTGGGGACACAGCCAAACCCTATCAGAGAGTGATCTAGGAAGCCCTCTCAGAGGATATGGTACTTTGGTTGTGACTTGAAGAATAAGAACTTAGCCAATGGGGTGGGAGTTGTCATAGGCAGCAGACTTACAAGCAGACAACAAAACATGTGTGACCCCCTAAGTGGGTCAAAAGCTGGGTGCTTTCCAAGAACAGCAAGAAGGTCAATGCAGCTGCAACTGCACTGCAGTAATGGAGAGGAGAGTGAGCTGAGATGATGTTGGAAAGGACAGGAAGCACTAGATCAGGCAGGTTATGCAGTTAAGCAGTGAGCCATTGACATGATCTGCCTTAATAATGCCCTCTGGCAGATGTATAGGAAACAGACTGAGGGGGGTTGCCATGGAAGCCGGAGAGCACTTAAAAAGTTATTGAAATAGTTGCAACAAAAGATGGCCCAGGTTACAATGGTAGAGATGAAGAGAAGAAATTCAAATTTTATTTGGGGTATTAGAGTTCATGGGTATTACAGTTCATAGATTTGTTGATCATTGGATGTTGGAGGATTAGTTAAGGATGCTTTCAGAGTTTTAGTCTGAAATCTTGGGTGGATGTGTGGATCAGTTAACAAAGATTAGCTAAGATGGTAGGAGGAACTGGTTTGGGGGAGAGGCCAAGTGCTAGCAGAGAGACCCTCATCCTGAAGACATGACTGTGCAGAGATGCAGGAAAGTTGCCCCAGCCAAGATGTTACTGTTACTCTGTTTTGGCTCATCAGAAAAGACAAAAGTGTCTTGAGTGATTATTGCTGCTTGCCCTGAGCACAAAGTTAATGGTGAATTTGTTGGGTACTTGCCATCCATGCCCTATCAGATATAGGACAATGACTGGATATAGGACTTGGAACATTAGTAAATCTTGTAAAGCCCTTCTCTTGCCAGGCACTATTCTAGACACTGTCAGGGAATGTGTAATGACTAGCTGACAAGAGCCAATTGCAATGTTTTCCTTCAGGTTTTAATGCAAGCATCATCAAGGAAACTAAAAAGCATTTTGTTTCTTTTAGAGTGGTAAGTGTGCACTATAAGTACATGGTACAGATGTCCATGGCTGGAAAGACTCAGACCGACCCTGGAGTCTGGAGTTTTATACACATAACAACTCTCAGTAGAATGAGATGGCCATAAAAATTTGCAACTACAGGATAAATATTCTATCCACAAATCTTTTTCATTATTTTACTACTTGACTAAAAGGAGATTTGAGTTTTGCACTTTGAAGCTTTCAGCTGTGGACTGCTAAGGGTGATACTCTTGATGGGAATAGTACTTCAATTCCAGAGCTCATTTCCAATAGCACTGGGTCCAAGGCCAAGTGCCTTGTGTCATTGGCCGGTCAAACCATACTGAGTATGCCCATTACAAACATATCTTTATTGCGTTTTATCTCTTTAAAGCAGCAACATTTTTTGGCAGCTGGAGCTGCTTCTCTGGATCCAGTTAGTGGCTACAAAGGAGGCTCAGGTTTCTGGCAGTCAATCAGAACACAGGTGGAGCCGGCCCATGCACCCCGACAGCCTCTTGGCCTAGGCTAAATGGGGATTTAGTGGAACTCCTTGGGATTGGGATGGGGAGACTCACGTTTCCAGTGGAAAGAAAGTAAATCCAGAATCCAGGAAGGGACAGGCAGCTTACAATAATAGTCTCTTACCTCTGTACTGTGCTGTACATTTCACACTATATATATTATTATATCACACAATAATATATATTTCACAGGATATATATATGTTATTATTCTTTTTCCTCACTACCTGACCCCTCAAAAAAGTCCTGTGAGGTATATGTTGTTATCCTGATTTTATAGATTTGGAAACCAAAGTTTACAAAGAGAAGGTGCTTTGACCAAAGCCACAGACTAATAAATGGGACTTAAGTGAAGCTGTGACCTCAAGTCTAACCTTCAAAGGCAAGCTGGAAGGGAAGTAAAAAGAAACTAAAATGTATTGTATTTTACTTTGTGCCAGGCACCGTACAGTGCTGAGGCAGAAGAATCAAATACTGTTTGCAACTTCATTTGTCATATCTGTCACTACTCAAGAGAAGCCATGAGGTCTAAAACAAATAGTATAAACTAATGTCACAGGGATTGAATTGATACTAGAATTTACATGTGCCCTTGGTCATATTTAGTGAAAATGTGAGGATGATTTAGAGCAGAGGTCAGCACACTATGGCCCATGGGCCAAATCTGGCCTGCTGCCCGTTTTTGTAAATCACAGCCTACTGGAGCACAGCCATGCCCATTTATTTACACACTGCCAGTGGCTGCTTTTGTGCCATGATGACAGGGTTGGCTCATTGAGACAGAGACTGTAAGACTTGTGAAGCCTAAATTACTTACTTATCTGGACCTTTACAGAAAAATGTGCGTACCCTTGATTTAGAAATGTTTCTTTCATCTTGACTTGAATCATGGACTTGAATCCTTTTTAAAATAGGAATCATAGTGAAGGGTAGATTGAAAACTAACTAAGAATATAAATTTAGTACTTAAAGCGCTTGGATGAGATCTCTGTAATGCCCTCTGTATGTGAAGCTGGGATTGTCTGGGACATGGCAGAAACGTTTGAGGACAACTGAAGGGAAAAGTTAACCATGAAGTATCTGTTAGTGTTGCCTGCCATGGATGGAAAAATAGAGCAAAGGGGTGTACAGTTCAGGGTTGGTTAACTGTATAGAAACAATCCCTATATCTTGGTGTCTTACCTTTCTTGCTTGTGTCACAATCCAATGTAGAGTGAGCATTACGCTCCATGCAGTCATTCAGGGACCCAGGCACCTTCATGGTGTGGCTCTACCATCTCCCAGGGCCTCAGAGACCTCCAGTGGATCCTTTGCATCTAGCAGATGAGAGGGGAGTGAGTATGAGGAAGAGATCAGGAGATTTTAGGGTCCATTCCTGGAAGTAACACACATCCCTTCTGCCAACATTCTGTGAGGAATAACTAGTCACATGTCCTCACATGTGAGGGGGCTGGGGAAATGCAGTTTAGAAGTATGCCAATTATGAAAGAAACATGAATACTGGTGAATAATAAGCTAGATTCTGCCTCAATGGTCTGTGGATCTAACCAGATAAAGTGCCTTAGGTTTACATGCTGCTTGGCTAGGGAGTCTCCCCAATCCCTCTTGCTCTCCTCTCTGTCTCCTTTGCTCTCTTGCTTCCTGTTTCTCCTCACTCCCTCTTTTCCTCCCTCCCTTTCTTATCTATTTATAATCAATCTGTATAGCCTGGTCCTTGGTCATAACAACTACAAAAACTGTTAAAAACTAGTCCCTGTTCTGTGTTATCTATGTTTCCAATCCAGCCTAAATTGATAGAGAAAAAAAAATAAATGCAAGAATCCTACCTCTAACACAGCAAAGTGATGGAAGGGGAGCATGGGCACCATGCTGTGGAGCAGGATGGTTGGGGAACATTTGGCTTATGTATGTATGAGTTTAAAGTGGTATTTAATTAAAAAGTTGCAAGCTCATGAAACAAAGGATTTTGTTTGGCTCTCCCTTGTACAATCCCAGTTTCTAAGAAACAATAACTTGTAATTTATGGGTTCCCTTTTCACAGAAGTATGGAAGTTATATGTAGCTCATGTTTGAATGAGAGAAAAAAGAGTCCCTGATGGTAACTCATTATCTGTCTGGCTAACAAAGGACAAAGTACAAATCCTGGAACATCTTTCTTTGCCATTTCATATTTATGACACATCCTATTGGTAAAACATTATTCTCAAGGCAAGCTCTGGAGTTTATTATTTTTTGTCTTCTCATTCTTCATCATTGCATCATTAAAAAAAAAATCCTGGGCCAGATGGAAGCTTTCCTCCTTTGGGGTCATGGGTGGGAAAAAGACTGTGTGAAACCATTGATGGCCTGCAACCACTTTTAAGAGGAAGATGGTCATGTCTCTTCATAATTCTCAGGCTTGGCATGGCCTTATTGAAGTTTACTCTGAGGAATGTTCTGGTTAAGGGTACAGATTGTTATAGAGGCATTCTGAGCTCCTCTGAGACTGACGTCTTACTCTTTTCATCGGCACTTGACCCTCTGGAATTATTTTTAGCTACGTTGGTTGGCGTGTATGGTTCGTCGTCTCCCTCAACAGGCCTGCAAACTCAGTGAGTGGAGGAGACTCCTTTTTTGTCTTGTTCATTGCTATCTTCCAAGTGCCTAAAGCAGGGCTTGGCATATAATAGGCACTCTAAATATTTTGGGTGAATGAGCAAGTGAATGAGTGCATAGTGGTAGTGAATAGATAGCAGGCACCTCTTGTCTCCCCGCCCCAATGTCCAGAGATGAGAAATGGACCCTTTATGCCTCCCCTTACCTGAAAGCAGCCACTTCCCATTGATTGGGGTCCATGGATTTGTCATCATCAATCACTGTGGAAATTTTTCACGGGAATATAAGTGATAAAATGGTGTTCCGCTGAGTGAAACACTGATGAGAAGCATCAATAAATGTCTTGTTTGTCCCTGAAGGAGAAGGTACAGTGATTATCTGTTTGGAGGCCTTAATTCATATAATCCAACTGTAGTCTAAGGACACTGGACTAGAGAAGTGCTGTGGAAAACGACACACTTTCAGAAAAACATTTCTTCTAGATTTCAATTATGAAATTTTCTTCTTAAGGGGGACCAAATCAATGAGATGCCAGAGAGTGAACATTGCACTTCCAACCTGCCTGCCTCTAAGGATGGTAATTCACTTCAGCCCTGATGGGGTCCCTGGGAACAACTCAGACATGGAATCAAAATCTGTTTTTGTTCCTGTGAATGGGTGAGGCTCTGCTTGGCCTCCAGGTGTCCAGTCCTAGAGACAGTGAGATGTAAGTTAACAGCCACTGTCCCTGTCAGGAGGCCTCCTGATTGGTATCTCAGCCTTGACACCTACCCACTGTAGGAACTTGGGCAGATACTTAACCTCTGAGGCTGATTTACTCATCTAGAAAATGAGGTTACTGATAGCATGCACCTTTTAGTATTGCTAGGAGGATTAGAAAAAACAGTGCTCTGTAAAAGGTTTAAACACAATGTGAGGCACATAGGAGGAGCTTTGCTCATATTATTTACTATTGCCAAATTTATTATTATTGCAGCTCCCTGCGGGACTCCTGAGGATGGCTGAATATTTTATAGAATGATAAAGAAGATTAGGGTATCACATCACAGGTTGAACTAGATAAACTAGATTATCTTCAATTCATTAAGTCCATGTCTTCTACTTCTCTTTAATTTTTTGTCCCACTTTGGAAAGGGCTTACTAAAAACTAAGCAATTAAAAAAATTCCTTTTGCTAGCAAGTCTCCACAGTCATGCCTGTGGTATAATAAAAAATAAATAAATATTTGGTTTTTGTCCCAGGTTTGTGGCACACAGTTCCTAAAACCCTTGGAATCTCCAGAGGGATGAGTGTCTTTTGTATGCTAATAAGGTGACTGGTGTCTGGAGGCCCCGAGATAGCTTCAGGATGGAAACTAGTTGCCAGAAAGACCACACCCTGTGATAGTGATTAGAGGACTCAACTCTCAGCCCCACCCTTCTACCTCCTGAGAGGGGAGAGGGGCAGGAGATTGAGTCCATCACCAATGGCCAGTGATTTAGTCCACCAGCTCCACGTAATGAAATCTCCATAAAAACCCTTAAATGGTGGGGTTCAGATTGCTTCTGAGTTGGCACACACATCTGTTGTAGGACTTTCTCTTTAGGGTTCTTGTCACACAACCAGGAAAGATTAGGCTTGCAGGCACTTTGAAGGGTGAGAAAAATGGAATTTATTGGGCGAAAAGGGAAAAAAGGCGGGAGGAACAGAAACTCTCAGCAAAGAAAGAGCCCTGCTGGTCAGTTTCCTGCCTCACAGATTAAATTCCAGGTTCACTCTGGAACAAAAGAGGCCAGGCTCCTCCCCCTGCAAACATCGTGAACTTCCTGAGGCTCCACCCCAGTGCACACTCCTCCCAGTGTGCTGGCCAGTTGGAGGTTTTCCGGTGACCCTTTTATACTTGGCTGTCTCACACTGGGGGGCTGGGAGGGGGTTGCCCTGAGACAGCATGGACACTCTGCACACCCCCACACCCTGCCCTGTGTATCTCTTCCATTTGGCTGTTCCTGAGTTGCATCGTTTACAATAAACAAGTGAATGTCAGTAAATGAGTTCTGTACACCATTCCAGTAAATTATCAAGCCTGTGGAGGTGGTCATGGGAACCCTGACTTATAGCTGGTTGGTCAGAAGCATGGGTGGCCTGGGATTTGCAACTTATATTTGAAGTGGAAGGTAGCCTTCTGGGGCTGAGCCCTTAACCTGTAGGGTCCATGCTAACTGCAGATAGTGTCAAAATTGAATTGAATTGTTAAATACCCAGTTCGTGTCTGCAAAGAATTGAGGAATTGGTGTTAGGGAAAGAAAGCACGTCTCATTTGGTGTCAGTGGTGTGAGTAAAAACATCTCAACACTGAATACGCCCAATGGCGTTGCCATAAATCTCAGTGATTAGAGACTCATCATGCTCTAAAGGGGACTACAGATCTAACGCATGTCACCTGAAGCTCCCACAGCCAAAGCACAGAGCAGACATCACTAATCAATCAGGGTACTGTTTCTGCCAAGCCCAGGATCAGTCATGCATTTGAGTGCATCGCTCAGAAGTGTCTCTCAGTTGATGAGATCATGACACCTATTTCCTTCCTAATTTAAAGAGGCCATGAGAAACACAGCCTCTGGTTCTGGTTGAACCACTAACCAGCTGTATGGCATTTAACTTTGCTGTTTTATATTATAAAGCTTATATTTTATTGAAGCCCCAATAAACATTTCTCCATCCTCCTCATGAGCCTATTGAGAGATTGGCAGGAGAGGAAAGTTGACGTTTGATAACAACTTAACTCACATGGAAGTGAGAATTCGCTAAAAATTCCATTTTGGGACTGGTGGTACATCTGTTCTTCAGAGCCCCCAAGATTTCCATGACTTCCTGAGGGGTCTGTTGTTCTCTTACATTCGTCTCAAAACTCCTGCTTCTGGTTAATGTTGTCTCATAGACACTGTCTTCTGTTGGATACACTTACCTGGCTATGGGACCTTCCTAGACGTCTTTCTAGATTTCTACTCTCCCTCTTCAGCACATACCTCCTCCACAGGGCCTTCGTGAATTAGCTAAGTTTGGGCAGATGGAAGTGGGTTTGCATAGTGGCCATCTCTGTTCTACAAATCTATTTAGTTATTTTACCGTTTAGCACTCCTCCTCTCCTTCTCTCCTCTCTTCTTTTTATCCTTCCTTCTTTATTTCCTCCTCTTTCTTTTAAAAACTTACTGTGCCATCTCTCAAAGTTCTCTGGCTCCTTCCCATATTTTTAGTGCCCTTCTCCCCATCTCTTTCTTGGGCACAACAAAACTCAGATTCTTCCTATCTGAAATTCAATCCTACTTTGGATTTGCTTTCTTTTTCCAGATGCTGACCTGGGCCCTGTCTTTTCATACACAAGTGGGACATTGTGGTGACTAAATAGTGATAGCTCCTTCTCTAAAAAGAACTTTGGTAATAGTCCTTAAATTATGCATACATGTGCTTGCATGTGTCCACATGTTGTCTCCTGATATCCATTCTTTCATTCTGCCTCATTAGTAAGAACCCTGGCACATCACCACCTGGTTAATAAAATTGCTTCTGCTAGCCTAACTTGTAACTTGATGCACCAAGTAACTAAATTGAGATTTAGACAGAATTGTGTGGGATTTATGGGAAGTTGCCTGAAAAGGGAGAGAAGATCACCTTCTATTCCTTCCTTCATTCTGCTGTCTGGAATGCCAGTGAAATGGCTGGAACCCCAGCAGCCATCTTCTACCATGAAGACAAGTGCCTACCCTAGTGATGATGGAACAGAGTGTGTAATGATTATGTCAAGTGGTCTAGACTCTCTAACTTCCCATTTCTTATCTTTTTGAAATAAAATTTTTTTTCTTGTTTAAGCTTCTTTTTTTTCCCCTCAGGCTTAACTATTATAGCAGAGCACAATTCATTATTTTTGAAGCTTGCGTTCTCATGCCTTTCTCTAATTTTACTTTAAGAAACCTAGGACATGTACCCCCTTTTTGTTTCTAAGGTTGAATGGGGGAAGATGGGTTGAATGTGAGCTCTTTGCTCTCAAATGATAGAACAGAGGTTCTCCAATGTAATGCAGAAACATGAGTGCTGAAGAGAATCTTCTGCCCTGAGCTATGCCTCAGATCCAGGCCATAAAGTTTCAGATGGCTTTCAGAAGACAGTAGCGGCAGGGCATTCTAATATTAATGTCAACCTTATAAAAAACAAATGGATGTGGTGTTGAGGAGGGCAGTGAACCCCATTATTTCTGTGATGGGCTTCTAGGGAAGCCAAGACAGTTTTACGGTTCAAATGACAGATGTCATCCAAAAGTTAAGGACTTCACATCAATTGAAGTGTACATTTAAGAATAACCAAAACATGGCCAGGCCTGGTGGTTCACGCCTGTAATCCCACACTTTGGGAGGCCGAGACGGTTGGATCACCTGAGGTCAGGAGTTTGAGACCAGCCGGACCAGCATGGTGAAATCCTGTCTCTACTAAAAATACAAAATTAGCCGAGTGCGGTGGTGCATGCCTGTAATCCCAGCTACTCGGGAGCCTGAGGCAGGACAATCACTTGAACCCGGGAAGCCAAGGTTGCAGTGAGCCGAGATACACCACTGCACTCCAGCCTGGGCAACAAGAGTGAAACTCTGTCTCAAAAAAAAAAAAAAAAAAAGAAAAGAAAAGCCAAAACATAAAACAGATGTCAACATCAAAATACTGAGTGTCTATTCTCAAAGTTAAAGTCAAACATGAAAATAAGTTGAACTAAAGCATGCATTCTTTTCTTGTTCAAATATTTTGTGGCTTTGTCAAATGGGAAGAGGTTAGGAACTCTAAGAAGTTGCCAGTGTTGTAGTGGGGTTGCCACCACCTGGAACTACACAGGAGTTTGCTGCTGGCTGTTTCATCCCAGCTGGGGAAACTGTGAAGTGAATGATTCACAAAAACTGTAGTTAATTAGTTAATTGATTTTTATATTTATCTGTGGAAGATGAGGATTCAGATGACTTCTGAATTTGCTACATCTAGACATGAAATTTTGTCTGAGATTCATTGTGTGTTTATATGGAAAGTCATGTTGCTCTTATTTTAAACATGATTACTAATGATAATATATTGATCATAATGGGAAATGCCCACTTCAATCTGATAAATGTGAATTCTACCCTCATTTTCTAGCACCACTCAAATGCCAAGTCTACCTGTGCCCTTCACCACACGCGATTTCTACACCTCTCAGAAAATAACTTTTTTCTCATTAAAATAATCACGCATGTGCATTTAAAAACTTTAAAACAGTAAAAAGAGGGTGAACAAGAAAGTAGAAATTACCCCAAATCCTATGAAATACAGGTAACATTGTTTACCCCAGCCACCATTTTCCCCAGACACATGTCACGTGGTAGTGTGGGCTTATGCTTTTGTTCTATCCTTGATGAGAGCAGGACCTTCCTGTGTCTTGTTCATTGCCGCTTCCCACAATGCCTCAGTGGGTGCCTGGCACTCAGTAAGTACTCAAATATTTGTTTTTGAATTTACTATTTCACATTTCACATACTTCATTTTATGGTTAACATATTATAGGTATCTTTTCAAGTCAGTAAATGTAAATCTGCTACATCATTTTAAAGTGGTATGAATTTTATTGAACATTGAATATTGAGCTTTGCTGTTTGTACTGCCCATGTAAGTGTGTGTTTTTCTTTTTAGAACATATCCTTATGAGTAGAGTTATTTGGGCAAAGCCCACACACATTAAAAAATTTGATAAATATTGCCAAACTGTACTCCAGAAAGTATCTAGGGATTTTCACTCTGATCAAGAGTTCAAAAGAGATCTCACTGCCCCACACCCTTCTCTGATTTAGATACTGCCATATCTTTGCCAATCTCCTGGCTAACAATATTATCTCTATGTTGGTTTTGTTTATATTAATATAATTATTGGTGACCTTGAACATTTTTTCACATACTTATTGGTTTTTGTTAGTCTAAATTTGTGTTCAGTTCCTGTTTCACTTTCTTAATTTTGAGCATGTAGCTGTGTCTCCTTTGGTCATTGATTAAACCAGCTACTGGTTTATCTGTTTTATTGAGCTTACAAATGATCAGTTATTGGAGTTGGCATGTCTCTATATTTTTTTCTGTTTTCTACTATATCAATTTCTATTTTACCTTTATTAATTCCTCCTTTCCACTCTCTTATTTTCATAATGTTTTCTCTCTCTTTCTCTTTTTTTTCTTTTTTTTTTTTTAAGACAGAGTCTCACTCTGTCACCCAAGCTGGAGTGTGCAGTGGCATGATCTAGGCTCACTGTAGTCACCGCCTCCTGGGTTCGAGCAATTCCCCTGCCTCAGCCTCCCCAGTAGCTGGGACTACAGGTGTGCACTACCATGCATGGGTAATGTTTTTTTTTTTTTAGTAGAGATGGAGTTTCACCATGTTGGCCAGGATGGTCTCCATCTCCTGACCTCGTGATCCGCCCGCCTTGGCCTCCCAAAGTGCTGAGATTACAGGCTTTTTTCTCTGTTTCTGAGGGGCTGCTCATCTTACTATTTCTACACTTTCATTTTATTAATTAAATATGTGTGAGGACGAATTTTTACCTTATTAGTTTTGCTATAGTCTATTAAATTTGGGGTAAAATGTTCTCATTTTGTTTTTTATATGTTTTGAATTTGTGGTTTTGATGTTCTCTTTCACATTAGAGATGTTGTAAAGGCTTGTAAAAAATATTTTCATTTCTTGGTCAGGAGGTTTGTTGCTTGTAGTGTTTGTTCTTTTTTATATTTTGTCTTTTGTTGCATATGATTAAAAATGTGGCCTGTACCACTTTTGCTTTTTGGTATTTTTTAGAAGTAATTTTGAACTTGTTAAAAATGTTTTTTGAGTTCACAAATATGTGTTCTTTGTTGTAGAACATAAAGTAGATATATACCTAGTAGGGCAATTTTACTGATTATACTATTTCCACTCTGCCTTACTGACTTGTTTTCTGCTTCACCTGACAGAGGCTTGAGAGGTATATTAAAGTCACCCCTCCCGTTATGTTTCTTAGTGTTTCTTCTTATATTTCCAGCAAGTTTTCCTTTGTATATTTTGATGCCTTGGTGGTAATTTTTTGGCTCTCCTTTGATAGATGGTCTTTTGTGTTACCATTTCTGGATTCTCTGGAGTTAGAAAAGTATGCAGTGGTTATTGTTAGCATAGAGTCATCCTTGCTTATACATGAGGATACTGCAAACCAGAAAGTTCAGGTAACTGATACTAGAGCAAGGTCACATAGCAAGTGAGCGGCCAAGCCAGGAGTGCACATCCCTACAGCCCATGCCTTTAGCCTGCAGCCATCATTATCTTCTGGTATCTAATTCCATGAGAAATGTACCTGCTCTCTTTTCTGAAGTGACTTGTCTACTGTATATATGCACTTATAGAATTCTTTATTATTAAAGTACAGTAATTTTACTCAATTTTTTTTCTCAGCATTGGTTGATGTGCATTCATTTTTCCAGGACCTATGAGACTTTTCAGAGTGTAGACTCAGGTCAATATATTAAAGTATTACAATACATAGTAAACAGACAGAATATGCATATGTGTTTATATATTGTATTTCCTTTCATATCTGCGATTCTTATTTACAATTTGTAAATTTATTTCTAGTCATATGCTATTGATATGGTTTGGCTGTGTCCCCACCCAAATCTCAAATTGTAGCTCCCATAATTCCTCCATGTTGTGGGAGGGGCCTGGTGCCAGGTAATTGACTCATGGGCGTGGGTCTTTCCCGTGCTGTTCTTGTGATAGTGAATAAGTCTCAGGAGATCTGATGGTTTTATAAAAGGTAGTCCCCCCTGCACATGCTCTCTTGCCTGCTGCCACCTAAGATGTGACTTTGTTCCTCCTTTGCCTTCTGCCATGATTCTGAGGCCTCCCCAGCCACGTGGAACTGTGAGCCCATTAAACCTTTTTCTTTATAAATTATCCAGTCTTGGATATGTCTTTATCAGCAGCATTAAAACGGACTAATACAGTTATGTTTCCTGCATTTTTCAAATGTGCTTTTTTTTGTGGCAATAGTTGTGCTTCTTGTTTTCTTGCTTTGATGCAGTGTTACGTCCTATAAAAGCATTTCTTTTCTCCTCAGTTTTTTCTAAGTACTGCTACATCCTTATTCATCATAACATGTTTTCTTACCACATTTTGGCCATTTATTTCATCCATGTGATTTAGAATTTATTTGTGAATTTAGTTGTCATTTTCAAAATTAAAATTAAAAGAAATGATCTCCACCTCTTTCTTTCCCTCTTCTGCCCAGCCCACCCTCTCTCACTGTTTATGCTATATTCTTTTCCTTTAGTGGGGCTTGGAGGGTTGACTAGGAGACAAAATGTTGATATCAGAAACATGCCAATTTGTCTTCTTTTGCTTTCCTCTTTTGCCTTTTATTTTTTTATTGTTCATTTTTAAAAAGGCAGGTAACTGGTCTTCCTATTTGCCAGAAAAAGGATGTTCACTTCAGATGTGTGAATTCTTCTCTTATAACATGAGATCCAGGAATGTTGATTGTCTCTCAGCTTACCAGGGAAAAGCAGTCTCTGTCATTGGTAACTTGCACTCTTTGATTCATCTCTGGTTTTACTGCCACTCCTGCATCAGAATCCACCTCAGTGAAGACAGAGTGGATTCCATCTCAAAGGGTAGGTGTCCCCCAGATTTAAATATTTTCCGTCTGTAGCATAAGCAGGCTCTTTAATGGAATTTGAGCTTTAGAGAAACGCTGTATCTAGTAAGCATTTGATTTGGTGTGGTTACAGACATTTTTCTCTTTAAACCTCCTCTTTCGCTGCCAGGCTTCAGGTGAAACACTTGCTGCAAGGGTATTATTACTTACTTGGTTTCTACCACCTGCTAAACTATTACAAAGTTTATCTCCTCCTATAGTTCCACCTCTGTAGCCTCAGAATATTGTTTACAGGATGCAGAAAGGTGGCTCCAGAAGGCACATTGAGGAGCTTACTCTGGGACCTTCCCATAGCTCCAGTCCCAATCCCTGTCTAGTGTGAGACATCAGTGGGTATTTTTGAGAATTTCCTTGTTTTCAATGATAAGTTTATTACTTATCATTTCTTGCAGAAGGAAACCCTGTTCTGATTTTTAGAATCTTCACTACATTTGGTCCCAATAGTTTCAGACCCAAATGATACATCTGGATATGTATGCCATACCATTGAGACCATTTCTGCTATTAGTGTGAATAATTTCTTTATTGTTTTTACTTCTTTTGGTTTAATTTTACTCAGCTTGGGAAGGGGGAGCTTCACAACTTCCTGAAATCCTGTACCTTTGCACACACCTTTCTTACAATCTTTCTCCCTCTCTATAACATTGAACTAGTTTAGCTTTTTAAGACGTTTATCTTTACCTTCCTTTTATTTAGTTTTGTGTACATTAGACTAGTGCTGTTCCAATTGTCTACGGTTAAGGACAAGTTGGTTTTTAAATTTTCCAATCTGTTGTAGACCCTTGTCTTTATGAAGTACACTAAGCATTGAATTTGCAGAAAGTAGAGTAAAAATAAGACATACAATGCAAACCTGAATTTTTGTTATTAGATTCAACAGATATAACATTACCTACTATTTGAGTTCCTAAATGCTTACTCTCAGTTTCTCTTCTTAGTCATTGAAGATGGATCTCAAACAATATGCAACCAGGCTATGGTCCATGAAGCCCCCTTTAAGTAGCATTGCCATATGCCCCTCAAGGACAAGGGCAAGGTCTTGCTAACCCTGTGTGTCCCCCCGTGCCTGCCTAGGACTATGTCCCACAAATAGCACCTATTGAAAAATAACTGTTGACTATGGGTAAGACAATAATACCCTAAGTAGCAAGTGCCTCTTAAGGTGAAAACTCTTGAGTTTATTCTTGACCTTCACAACTTCCTTTTGCCTTGGGAAGACGCAGGTGCTAGAATCTGGATTTGCAGCCAAGGCCCAGAGAAGAGTGGGTCTGCGCACATAAGGACTTTTATCCATGCTGTTTTATTTGACCCAAGGCATTTTCCCTCATCTGCTGTTTCATGTCTCTATTGGGAGTAGAAAGCATAGTGTGAAAGACAAGGCAGGATATTAACCGGACCAGGGCCTGGGCCAGGTGTGAGCATTCTGTCTTCTGTCTGTCACTTTATTTATCATCCTTCTATGAGGATCTCTTGAGGACCCTCTGACTCCCAGTCACACAAACGTGGACTCTGCTTGAGAAGCATGTTACGATGAAACAATTGTTGGGTGTAATATGGTCCTGGAACTGGGAATCAAGCCTATATATTCCAGTTTATTCTCCTCCAGGGCCAATTTGAAGAGAGTGACTGAGGAAGTAGCCCCACTTAGGATGGTAGCTGGGCTGAGAGTCCAACATCAGCAGGGGGAAGTCACAATAATGAATAGGACTAAAAGAGGGGACTTCACTTACCCGTCAAATGGAGTGCAGCTCTCGTACCAAGAGTCAGTGGTGTGCAGAGGACTGAACACCCACTGGGGATCCGCAGAGATGGATAAACCAGGAGCCCTGCTCTTGAATGATGGGGAGGAAAAGCCAGAGAAAGCTCATGATGAGGTAAGGCACATGTGTAAAGGGCATAGAAGACTAATACCTAAAGTGCTAGTGTAACAAGGATGGAGGAAGGAGTAACTTTTAAGGGCAAAAGGTCACTTTCCAGATTATTAAAATATATTTTTTTAATTTTTTTATCTCCATAGGTTTTTGGAGAGCAGGTGATATTTGGTTACATGAGTAATTTCTTTAGTGGTGATTTGTGAGATTTTGGTGTACCCATCACCCAAGCAGTAAACACTGAACCCAATTTGTAGTCTTTTATCCCTCTCCACCTCCTATCCTTCCCCTGAGTTCCCAAAGTCCTACTATAACCCTAAATTGTAGGCATATATGGAAAATAATTTATTTGTTGACCTCCCTATTTAATATCCTTCCTCTACCAACTCAGGTCGTGATCTAATTTTGCACGTATTTTTTTCCTCCTATTTCTCATGATTGTGTTTACAGTTTCTTTGTCTATGAGCTTGTCTAATGCTAACTTTTGATCAGAGGTGTTGTTAGTGTGTGTGAAATGCTTGGAAGAGTATCTGGCAGATGGCAGGCATTCTATCAATGGTTTTACCCTTGTTTTTGGCTTTCTGGACCCAGCTATCTGGGGAAAGGCTATCAATTACAATAACTGCAAGACATCAAGTTGATGAGAGAGTGAACCCCTGAACAGGCAGGGGGAGGATTTGAGTCCAAGGATAAAAGGTGACAAAATTGTCCAGAAACAGTGCAGAAGAGCTAATTTCTTGGCAGTTACAGAAAATGTATTGTTGTGGTTTTTTGTTTCCTTTTAGATGGGAAAGGGGCTTTATCTCCTTAGAAGTTTCAGGTAGATCTTTTCAAAACCCCACAACCTGACATATTGTTTGATAAATATTTGTTGATTTAGTGGATAAGCCTGCAAAAGCTATTCTCATATATGCCAACATTATCCCTAGGGAGACATTGAGTCTGTTGGATCCAATGACCTTGGATAGCTTAGAATGATTTGGTGATCTGGCGTTAGACTTAGGAATAGGTGTAACCGGTTTGAAGTCTTATAAAAGCACAAGTAGACTGGGAATCAGGGTAGCTCAAACTATTTGGTGTGAAGTTTAAGCTCTGTGTTTCATTTCATAGCTGGACATAAGCATTGCTATTTTCTCGACTAGTAGTTCTCAACTGGTGGCAATTTTGCTCCCCATGGAATATTTGGGGATGTCTGGAAACATTTTTGGTTGTCACCACTGGGGAGTGGGGATGCTACTGGCACCTAAAGGGTGAAGGCCAGGGAAGCTGCTAAATATCCTATAGGACAATGCCCAGGTCAATGCCCCACTCCTCCCACAACAAAGCATTATCTGGCCCTAAACATCAATAATGTAAAGGTTGAGAAATCCTGTTCTAGACAGACTTTCTACTTTAAAGAGCAACCCGAGGGAAATTATTCTTAAAAGTTTTCCTCTGAAAGGGAACTTGACAATTAACAGCTCAAAGTCCCTTTAGACTCAATTCTCTATGTGGTTGGATAACCCGTGGGCCTTCTAAATGTATCCATATCACTGTGGTTGCAGATTGGCAGCCCCCCTCCCCCATATGCAAGGGAGGCTTGAGCCAAGTTCTTTATGGCCCCGCCCTAATACTGCTGTCTGGTTAAATATTGCCAAGCCTTGGACATCGTCACAAGTAACGTGCTTGAGAAGGATGCAGTAATGAAGACAGTGATCTGATTGGGTCCTACCCTGGGTGATCTGTCAGTAAGGCAGACGGAGAGAGGTCTGTAGGACTTGTATGAAAAGTGTTTCAACTTCAAACAACCAATAAACAGTGCTCAGCGCCCCCTCTCTCTGCCTTCCGTGCTGCCTTTTGACATGCAGTTACCACACAGGGATTCAACTGGACTACAGCTCAAGGCCATTGAGGTTTTGCTCTTGCCAACTTGCAGAGAATTCCCGGACTAGCAGACCAGGTGGACAAGGGCCTTTGGAGCTAGAAGGTGACTTTCATTAAAATGACTCAGCACTCTCCACAACCATGCCTGAGATGTGTGCTTCAATTCTGTTCAGACTAAACCACTTCACAGTGCAGCTAGCAAAAAGAAGGCTTTTAACATTCACCTGTAGCTATTCTGAACAATGATAAAGATGTCACCAAGACTTATTTCAAACAGTTTACTGTGTGTCAGTTGCATAGAACTTAGATGACGCAAGATCACTCCCAGGAGGTATATTCTCCTCAGGTTCCACCCTGGATCTGCGTGAGGTGCAGAACCTTTGAGCAGGCACTGACCGGGCTTCCTCCATGTGGCAGGAATTTGCAGATACAGATCAGAAGGAGGAGGAAGCATATAAAGTGCAGAATGCACAGAAGCTGAATTCAGCTCAGCCTAGGACAGCAGGAGAAGATGGAGAAGAGGTACCCACAGATGCTGAGGGCAGAGAAACCTCCATGGTGATAACAGCACAAGAACAATTGAGATGAGAAAGGACCTTGCCATTGACAGTCATCATTTGCTCCTTTGCTCTGTTTGTCCATGTACGTTCTTGTGTGTTTATGCCTCTTTCCTGCTTCCCTTCCTCCTTCCCTTTTGTGTCATTGTTTCATCTTTCTTCCTGTTGGCCACAGCTCCTTACCATAATCAGAGCTGTGTGCCCCAGCAGTGCTCAGCTACGAAACTGCTGTGACCTTAAACCCTGGGGAGCCAACCGTAGAGCCTAACCCTGCTAAGTCAGACCAGGGAAGGATCATTTCCAAAGAAAAAGCAAACCTTTTTATTCCTAATTTTTTCTATTTGGGTGTCAAATGGAAACTGGGCAAGATAAAATTATTCAGTTTACCTCTACACTTTACCTTTAGAGTTGTAAAACAACAACTTCAATCCAGTGAAATAACTTATTAACTCAATGTGACAACTGCTCCATTTGGGAACTTTATAATCAGGTAGAGGAGAAAGACATGTACATTAATATTGCTGCACCACTCTTTGAAGCAGGCCTGATTATGTCCATTTAAAAAATAAGTTAGCTGAGACTAAGAGATTAGGGGTAAAAAAAAAAAAAAGAACTAAATAGATATTGGCTCTGAACTATATGGAATAGAATATTTGATTACAAATAGAAACCTTTTTTTAAGATGAAAGTTTTAATATATTTATTTGAAGCTTTGAGGGTGATTGGCATAAAGAGAAATTTTTGATAATAATTAAGATGTAATTACAACCCCATTAGCCACATTTTTTTGCACGTAAAAGCTTGGCATATCTCATCCATCTCACTGCTTTAAAAACTATATCGTAGTCCATTGGGGAAAGGAGACAGGAGATAAGAGTCATAAAACAAAAGATCCAAAGATTTCAGTTGCTGTGGTGGATGAATGAAGTTCTTCCTGTGGAATTTTCCAATATAACCAAGCGATCTTGGGTCCCATAGCCAGTGTTTGCCCTTGAAAGTGGACTTGGAGCAGTTGGAAACATGTTACATGATCTCTATCAGCCATCTGTAAGTTTATTAATTACCCCTATTATTATTACCAACTGTGAGATTTGTATAATGTTACTTAACTTTTTAAGACTTGTTTCCTTATTTGAAAGAAATATGGATTAAAATAATAATTATCTTAATAAATTATAGATATTATTATTATTGAAGTTTGCCTATTTATAGCTTGCTCAAGCCAAGAGAAATGCCTCTTCTCTCTCCCATATTTCCATGCAGTAGATTCTTTCATTTCTTTCAGAAGGTGAAAGTCTTAAAATTCCAAGTTACATTTAGCTGTAGATTTGGAACTTTCCTCCTCTGCCTAAGCAAATGTAAATCAATTCCTATTGTTTAACAAATGCAATCATTCTGGCAATTGATATCGATACCTAGCCTTTCACATCTCTCCTTTTTACACTCACCTCTCCTGTCTCTTCTCTTCCCTCTTCCCTCCCCTCAACCCCACAAGTTTGCTGTGGTTTTCAAAATTTTTCAGATATAAAAATGTTTTATTGTTGTTTGTTTTGGTGGCATAGAATCCTTTTTTTTTTTTTTCCCCAGAGAAAACATTATGCAAAGGACTAATATATAAAACAGACTAATGCTGACCTGCTGTCTTTAACATGGGGGATAGGTGTTTGCTCCCACTCCCTCCCCACTTTGATTATTTTACACTGTATTTCAGAGGAGCCATGAGGTGTTTTCAAAGGAACCTTAGGATTTCAGCAACTATATCTTAAGAACCACTAGTCCACATGAATGAGATAACAATGTTAGTTCTCCCATTCCCAGGAGGTGTGTAGAAACTGTCCTAGCTTAGATGGGGGGAGGCGGGGCTGGGAGGTGGGAAGACAGGGGAGAGAGCATACTTCCGTGTGATTCCCGCCAGGGCCCACAAGAAATGCATGAGATACGCACCCTGGCCTGGATCTGGCTGTATGGGGCTCTAAACATCTGTGAGGAACCAGAGCATGCAATTCAGTCACACATATGTCTCAAAATACATTGATACTTTGGTCTTTCAACATCACCTCAAAGGTTCAGCCATACAACCTGCCTAACCAAAAGCTAAGCACATTTTCCATCACCAGGCCTTGGTACTCACGGCTTCCCACTCCTGCACTAACGCCCATCCTTCTGTCTCTGCCTGGCTGTCTGACTCACTCAACCTCCAAGGCCTTCTCCATGAGCTCCTCCCCAGTTTCTGGAGCCAGAATTCTTCTTTGGTGTGTTTGTTCATTTGTGCCTCCCCAACATTCTTCTGTCTCCCTCACAGACAGGAGAAATGCCCACTCACGCTCACTAGATGGATGCCATGGTGATCACGTCCTGGGTCATCTACCACCCTATTACTGTCAGTAATTACATCACAAAGTGCCCATCAGGGGCCAGACCCAAAGGAGGAGTCTTATAGACATTATCTTTCATTGTTGACCACTCCACATTGCTTCATTAGTTAGCAGTGTTGCCTGCTAACTCAGACCAGAGAAGGATCATTTCCAAAGAAAAAGCAAACCTTTTTATTCCTAATTTTTTTCTCTTTGAGTGTCAAATGGAAACTGGGCAAGACAGAATTATTCAGTTTACCTCTACAACACTCCTATTTTTCATCCGATTTTGAGCTTCAGTGAGAGTCTGTAACAAAAGTATCTCTCAGTGAGACAATTTTTATCTTGATTCTCAGTGATTATAACGAACTATTGAGCAACTTTTTTTTCCTGGAAAGTCAAGTTATCAGTTTTGGGTGGCTTTTATCTATTCATAATCCAACTTATTTGTAAAAACCCAATACTTCCTGTGCAAATACTTTACTTAGGCTAGTTCATCACCCCTTGCCTGATTACAGAACTTTTTTTTTTTTTTTTTTTTGAGACGGAATCTCGCTCTGTCGCCCAGACTGGAGTGCAGTGGCGCAATCTCGGCTCACTGCAAGCTCCGCGTCCCAGGTTCACTCCATTCTCCTGCCTCAGCCTCCCGAGTAGCTGGGACTACAGGCAACCACTACTACGCCTGGCTAAATTTTTGTATTTTTAGTAGAGAAGGGGTTTCACTGTATTAGCCAGGATGGTCTCGATCAGAACTATTTTTTTAATCAAGGGCAGTACCCATCAGTTGGGCACAGTGGCTCATGCCTGTAATCCCAGCACTTTGGTAGACTGAGGTGGGTGGATCACGAGGTCAAGAGATCGAGACCATCCTGGCCAATATGGTGAGACCCTGTCTCTACTAAAAATACAAAAATTAGCTGGGCATAGTGTCACGCACCTGTATCCCCTGTTTCTTGAGAGGCTGAGGCAAGAGAATTGCTTGAACTCAGGAGGCAGAGGTTGCAGTGAGCCAAGATCTCACCACTGCACCCCAGCCTGGAGACAGAGTAAGATTCCATCTAAAAAAAACAAAAAGAAACTATTACAGTGGGACAAATTATATCTACAAATATTTATTGAGCACTATACCACATCCAGTGCTGAGTATGAAGACAAACATAAAGATAAATACTATGTTCTAATGAAGGAGACAGAGCCCTTGTCCTCAAGTAGCTGATCAAGTACCAGGCAAGAAATGCTGGCACATGACTAACTGGAAACTTTCATTTGTTGTTTATATTCAGTTTTGTGTTGGGAATTTATGGCATCTTACAAAGAAACATACAACACAGAAAAAGCTAAAGACTTAGAAGTGAGGAAGAAAGATTAGGCAAAGGGAAAACAAGGTTAACCAGAGCTAATATTGAGGCCAGTTCACAAAATACATGCCCTGGAAACTGCTGGAAAGCAAGAACCATCTCTGTTTTGTGCACAGCTATCCCCAGTGGATGGCACAGTGCCTGCCACACTCAATAAACAACAGATGAAATGAGTGCTTCTTCCATTGTAGACCATGTAGCAACTCTATTCATGACAGCAAAACCACATTTGGTGAATCCAAAATTTAAGGCCACCTTCTCTGGACCCAGACTACATTGAAAAGTTGGAAGCTGGAGACCTTACTGCCATATCTTTCAATTTGGGATGGATGTATCTTGTTTGAAAAAAGAGGATGGGAGAATATGTGTTGCAGTCTTGGTTGCACTAGTCTAGTGGCTATTATTTTTCAAATGTATTTCTCTTTAATTTCATCATTATTACCTTTTCTTTTGACAGGTAGGGTTTTTCTCCCCATGTTTATGTTTTTCTTATTTCCAACTGAACGTACTTAGAAAGCAGGAACCAGATAATCTTCATCTTTGCAACTTATTCTTGCTTCTTGAGCATGTAGCACAATACCTTGAACATGGTGGTCACTAAATAATTACTTTTTAACTGTTTACTCTTGTGGGCATCGACAAGTGCTAACTCAGTTTGAGTCAGGAGTATGTTGTGCAAATGATGATGGTGAGCTGCAAAGCCTCATTTGCATATTGACAGCTAGTAGGGTTCAAAAAGCCATTGTGTGAAAAGATATATCAATGTGCACGTGGGGGTCTGATGATTTTACCAGCCAGAGTGCATTCTTTGGTAACCTGATTCTAGACTTTAGTGATTCCAAATTTGAAGTAGGGATAGAAGAATGTAAGACAGGAGGTCTGGGAGGAAAGGGGCTGTGGCACACAAGGCAAGCACTAAGTGGTGTGAGATGTTGGATGCAGTGTGTGATGAAGAGAGGGGAGAATACGTGAGAAGCTTTTAAGCAGTGATTATTGAAAAATACATAAATAAAGCAAAGGAATTTTAAAAAGTAATAGCATAGATTACAAATTGGATCTTTTAAACAGTGTTCTCTAAGAGAGAAGACTAACGGTGGATATATGTTTTAAAACTATTAACCTTGCCGCCTGTCCTGTTTGTTTAATGAGAAACCACACTAGTACTAGATTGTATGTGACTAGGGAATTATTCTGGTTACAACAAGAAACATATTTTTACTTCAAAACACACACTCTTTGTTATACCAGTCATAATTACTCACGTAGTGAATTAGGAAATTATACAACCAGGGAAAAGTAGAGCAAAACTCTTTATGCATTACTTTAATTTAAAAAACAAAAAAGTAATTTCAAAGCCTAAAAACCAATAAATGTCATGAGTCAACTCAAAGAGCAATGAGACCCTGTTTTCACCTAACAAATTAGTAAATATTTTGGAAAATACTGACATATATTAAGTGAATTCCTTACAAGTTTTTAATGTCTGATATGGTTTGGCTGTGTCCCTACCCAAATCTCATCTTGAATTGTAGCTGCCATAATTCCCACATGTTGCAGGAGGGACCCAGTGGAAGATAATTGAATCATGGACGTGGTTTCCCCCATACTGTTCAGATGGTAGTAAGTCTCACGAAATCTGATGGTTTTACAAGGGGAAACCCTTTTTCTTGGTCCTAATTTTCTCTCTTGCCTGCTGCCATGTAAGATGTGCCTTTTGCCTTCCACCGTGATTGTGAGACCTCCCCAGCCACATGGAACTGTGAGTCCATTAAACCTCTTTTTCTTTATAAATTACTCAGTCTTGGGTATGTCTTTGTCAGCAGTGTGAAAACAGACTAATACAATGCCCAGTCCAAAAAAGAAAATTAAAATTCCATATATTACTGGCAGGATTACTAATTGAATCAAAATTTATGGAAAATAATCTGATAATGTATATTAAACTACTTAAAACTATTTGTACCCTTTGGTGGAATAAGTATCCTAAAGCAGTAATCAAAAACTGAAACAGAATATGAAGTATTATATAGCCATTAAGAATCAGGTTTTAATGAATATATCAATATTCATATATATGTATGTATATGTGTATCTACATATTATATGACTTCAATTCTGTAGAAATATGCATACTCATACAACAACATGCCTGAAAGGAGATGCTCTAAATGTCAGGTTTTATTGGACTGTTAGAATTATGGGTGAATTTTTTCCTGCTTTTAAAAACAAAATTTGTATGGGTGGGTATGGCTTTAATAATATAACACAAACAAACATTTTTTGGAAAAAAGAAAAATCTAGTTCATAACCTAAGCCAGTCTCATTTACTTTGCCTAACAAAGGATTCTGTTAAATTTTCTAAAAACAAAAACAAAAACAAAACCCCTTGACATGCAGATCTATCAAAGAGATTTGTCGCTGTCTCTTCAAAGGAGGAAATTCTGTTTCAAATTCATCCTTATCTCAAAGCAGCTAATCTGATTTTATCAGTCATCAGCAAAGCCCTTAGATTACATAATTTATGAATTTCTAGGCTCCATCCCTACAGGGCAAGACTCAATATTTAATGGAAACCATTACACTGTTAGATTTCTAGAGCTCCTCTAACATGTTGGCTTGGAGAAGCCTCCAGTCTGAAGTATTGAGTGGTCATCTAGAGCATATCTGTTTGGTCTAACAGCACTAGAGAGAAATGCAGAGGTGGAAACAAGATGAGGAAGTTAGGGTGCACACATGTTAGCCCTGGGATAGAACGCCTGGAGAAATGACCCCAGGACACAGGTGGCAAAAGTAGGTGCAAAGATGATTCTACAATGAACTTCTAGGGATTGATGTTTTCATGAAAAATTATCTAATTGTCAGAAGCAGAGGGACCTCTCCTGGCTGCAAGACATTCCCAGACTAGCCTCCTTTTCCTGGGCATCTGCTGTCTGAAAAAGCTTTGTGTATCTGTTTTGCATTAACAGTGTAACTCACCTTCAGCCTTATCCAAAATTGGACCTGGACTTGCTCTTCTGCACCTCTTCACTTTGCTTTCCTTCTGTTGCCGGTGTTAGAACAGAATTTAATTTGTTCATCCTTAAAGGCTTTTCCATCACTAGATTTCTCAGGAAGTTCTGACACTGGTATTTATTCCCCTGACAAGTAGGCTTTGAGGATGAATCGCATGTGACTTGTCAGGTGCATTGAAAACAAATCTCCTGGCAATAAGGGAGTTGCTATGAATGGTGTTCCAGCTCTGTTTCAGGAGGTAGTGTGATTCTGGGACAAGTAGTGCAATTGTGGAACCATTTTATTTTTAGAAATATCATTCTCAGTCTCATGTCTGTTGGCAAAAGTAATAACAGTGAACACACTGCAAGGATGCCTTTGGAAGTAGAGGGGCTGCAGGTATTCAGGTAATGGTCTGTAGTAAGGGAGATTGTGGGATGCTGGGATAAAATGTCTTTCTCCAGAGATGACAGAAAGGAAAAGGATTCCATAGTCATCTCTTGGGTTCATCTGCAGTCTGCTTTTTGCCCTTTCACAAGAAAGCATAAAAGTAAAGAGGGTGAAGTCCAATGTTCCATGCCTTTTGTCTAGCTGAGAGATGCAGAGAAGGCAGGCCACAACCTCCTGAGCAGCCTACCTCTGACATTCTTCCCAGAAGTCATGCTGTATGCAGAACAACCTGAATACAGATCCTGAGAATATAGATCTTTTGGTTACAGAAATTCTCAAATTTCGGGCATCTTACAGGTGTTCCCCCAAATTGATGGTCCATTCAGACTTCCCTTTGTCTTGGTCACTGGTGATGCGTTATCCTCCATCAGTCATGTTCCTGCTCTAGCTGTAGACACTTGGCAGTGCTGATGTTGTTCTCACCCCCACTCACTACAGCTTCATCCAGGGAGACCAGGCCAGGTGCATATGTTGTCAACTTATAGCATGTCCCATCCATTCCTTCATTCATTTGTTTAGGGTAGGAATGAAAGGATAGGTGATGTCAACTTATTCCTCTCTTTCTTCTCCTTCTCCTCCTCCTTCTCCTTCTTCCCCTCCTCCCTCCTTCTTCTCTCTCCTCATCCTCCTTGTTCTACTCCTCCTTCTTCTTCCTCTTTACTTTACCTGTGCCATGGATTTAGGTCAGGTGAATATGTGATTTGGGTTCCCCAGTAAGCTAAGCTTCCTATCAGTGTTACTAAAACATACCCCATTACTATGGCCATCACTCCTAGTAAGTAGCATTCCCCAGCTTACATACCAGTGCAGAATCTTTCTCTAGCTTTAGTGTGTATCCAGGTCAATGCTTGTTAAAAAGGATCTCAATCAGGGTGCAGGGATCTCACTTTTAATAAAGTTCCCAGGTGATTCTTCTGCAGGTCATCTCTTTGATTAGCTAGATGAAACATGATGCCGTGCACGACCCATTTTATGGCTAGATGGGGTCAAAAAGCACCCAGTTCATGATAGGCAGTTCAGGTCACTTGGTGACTTGATGGCCCATAGTCAAACATTCAGTTTCCACAAAAGCCCAGTAACAGGACAAGAGCAGTCTCTCAAAGGGAGAGTAGTTATCTGCAGAAGATGGCAGGGCCTTTCTCCAAAATCCTTGTGGCCTCCACTGTGATTCACCTATGGGAGCCTGCCAAAGGCTCGAAACAGCATTCCTATCTGCCACTGACACCTCAAGCACCATTGGATCTGCTGGGTCATATGGCCCAAGTAGCAGAGCAGCTTGCACAGCAGCCTGAACTTGTTGCAGAGCCTTCTCCTGTTCTGGACCACACTCAAAACTGGCAGCCTTTCAGGTCACTCAGTAAATGGGCCACAGTAACACATCCAAATGAGGAATGTGTTGCCTTCAAAATCCAAATAGGCCCACCAGGCATTGTCCCTCTTTCTTGGTTGTAGGAGGAGCCAAACGCAGCAACTTATCCTTTACCTTAGAGGGACTATCTCAACAGGCCCCACACCACTGGACCCCTAGTAATTGTACTGAGGTAGAAGCTCCCTGAATTTTAGTTGGACTTATTTCCCATCCTCTGGCATGCAAATGTCTCACCAATAAATCCAGTGTGTTTGCTACTTCTTGCTCACTGAATTCAATCAGCATAATGTCATCAACGTAATGGACCAGTGTGATATCTTACGGAAGTGAAAAAGCAATCAAGGTCTCTCTGAATAAGATTATGACACAAAGTTGGAGAGTTGATATACCCCTGAGGTAGGACAGTAAAGGTATGTTGCTGGCCTTGCCAGCTGAAGGCAAATTGCTTCTGGTGGGCCTTATGGACAGGAATGAAGAAAAAGAAATTCGTCAAGTCAATGACTGCATAGTAGGTACCAGGAGATGTGTTAATTTGCTCAAGCAATGAAACCACATCTGGTATAGCAGCTGCAATTGGAGTCACCACTTGGTTAAGTTTATGATAATCCACTGCCATTCTCCAAGATTCATCTGTCTTTGCACAAGCCAAATAGGAGAGTTGAATCGGGATGTGGTGGGAATCACCACCCCTGCATCTTTCAAGTCCTTGATGGTGGCACTAGTCTCTGCAATCCCTCCAGGGATGTGATATTGTTTTCAATTTACTATTTTTCTAGGTAGAGTCAGCTCTAATGTCTTCCATTTGGCCTTTCCTACTATCATAGCCATCACCCTGCCAATCAGGGAGCCAATGTGAGGTTCTGCCAGCTGCTAAGTATGTCTATACCAATTATCCATTCTGGCACTGAGGAAATGACCACAGGATGAGTCCAGGGACCCACTGTAAGTCAGATCTGAGCTAAAACTCCATTAATTACCTGACCCCCATAAGCCCCTACTTTAACTGGAGGACCACAATGACATTTTGGGTCCCCTAGAATCAACGTCAGCTCAGAGCCAGTGTCCAATACTCCCTGAAATGTCAGATCATTTCCCTTTCCTCAATGCACAGTTACCCTCATAAACGGCTGGAGGTCTTCTTGGGGGAAGGATGGGAGAAAGATTCACTGCATAAATTGTCAGTAATGTAGTGGGGTCCTTCCTCAAGGGTATCTGGCCTCCTCTTCATTCAAGGGGTTCTGGGTCTGTAAACTGGCTCAAGTCTGGAAATTGATTGAGGGGCTGTGATTCTCTGTTTTTATAATTCAAATTAGTCTGTTGTCCATTCGACCTAGAAGTTTTCTGTTTGTATAGTTTAAGTAGGAATGCTGTAGGCTTCTATCGATTTCACTTCTAGAAACACCATGATTAATTAGCCAATGCCAAAACTCTACACAAGTCAGACTATTCTGATTGCCACTTTGCCTCTGCTGTCAATTATAGTAGCTACGCCCACCTTGCCTTTGATGGTTGAATGAAGCCACTTGGCCCCTGCCACCTTAGGATCCAATTATTCCCATTGTATTTAAATTGTGTAGTTGAGTGACTGCAGTTCACACCATTAGATCTGACATTTCTCTACAGGAGAAGAGCAATTACAGGGCCCTTCAAAGATGCGGGTCTGCCCTCACAAATCTATTTAACAAGACATTGGTCAAGGGTATATCTTCTGGACTCTCCCAGCTGGGATGAGTAGGTCTAACGTGACTAATCCACTCCATCATCCCAATCTCCCTAAGCCTTTTGATCCCTTCCTCTACATTAAACCAAGGGAGATAAGGCATTTCCAGCTTGCTCACAGTGGGCCATCTTTTAATCCATATTTCAGCTAACCAAGCAAATAAACTATTAGAACATTTTTTAACTCCCTGAGCTGCAACATTAAATGCAGAGTCCTGACTTAGTAGGCACAAATCAGTAAATTCAGCCTGATCCAACTCAATGTTCCTTCCACCATTGTCCCATACTCTTAATACCCATTCCCATGGCTGTTCTCAAGATTGCTATTTATATAAATTAGAAAACTCAAACAGTTATTTTCAAGTGTAGTGCACCTCCTCATGGGTCACACTATCAACCTCACCTCCAGGGGCCCGCCGGGACTTTAGTTCTAGTTATAGGTCTAGAAGCAAATGGGGGTGTTAGAGGTAGCTTCTGAGGAGAATCAACATTATCTTGCCTGGCAAGTGCCTCAGGGGAGGCCATCACTGTTGCCTCAGGCAGCACAGGGTTTATCTCCTCAGACAAAGGTAGAAAGGCTGATGGCATCATGGGTCAGGGAAGGGATGTTGCCACTACTGGGGATTGGGAAGCTGTTCCTTCTGGCAAAAAAGGTTCATCAGAATTTACAAACTCAGTGTCCCCAGCTTCTTCAGGGTCCTCCCACACATCCCCAGTCCAAGTTTCAGGGTCCCATTCTTTTCCAATCAATGCCCTCACTTTAGCAGTAGACACCTGGCAAGGCTGTGCATGCATCTTTCATTGCAGATCAGCCACTTGCATGATAAGAGCTTGTGTCTGTTTTTCCACAATTTCAGCTCTTTCTTTACAGGAGATAAGACTCTCACTCAGGGGCAATCTTAGCAGATTTGAGACTCAGTATCTGCTTATAAAGCTGAGAGACAGAATCCCTGAGTTTATCATTTTCTTTCATCACTTTATCCACCAAACTTAGGAGCAACCAAACAGCTTCATTATGTTCCTTGGTTCTCCAGATATGGTCAAAGGTAGCATAGAGTCATTAAACTCCTTGCCTTTCACAACAGGTGAATCAGGAGTGTCAAATGCATTTATTTTGCATAACTCTCTAAACAGCTCATGCCAAGGACTATCAGTGTTTTCTATACTATTAGAAGTAGAGTCCTTAGCATTTTTGGGTCTAATCATATTAAGCAGCGAACTCCAGAAACCCCAAAATCAATTAAAAACCCTATGCTTAATATTCTGTTCCTCTAGAACCACTCCTGGTACCAAAATCTACATTAGTCAGAGTTCTCTTAGAGGTACAGAACTAATAGATAGATAGATAGATAGATAGATAGATAGATAGATAGATAGAAAGAATGTATTATATATATAAAATATATATACGAAGAGGAGTTTATTAAGTATTAACTTACACAATCACAAGGCCCCACAATAGGTTGTCTGCAAGCTGAGGAGCAAGGAGAGCCAGTCCGAGTCCCCAAACTGAAGAACTTGGAGTCCAGTGTTCAAGGGCAGGAAGCATCCAGCATGGGAGGAAGATATAGGCTGGTAGGCTAGACCCATCTCCCTTTTCACATTTTTCTGCCTGCTTTATGATTGCAAGAAGCCAATTAGATTGTGCCCAGCAGATTAAGGGTGGATCTGACTTCCCCAGCCCACAGACTCAAATGTTAATCTCTTTTGGCAACACCCTCGCAGGCACACCCAGGATTAATATTGCATCCTTCATTCCAATCAAGTTGATGCTCAGTATTAATCATCACAGACGCGATGGTTACAAAAGGTAGTTTTTAAATCAAAGAACAAGGGATCTGTTTTCCACTATTCTGATTATTTTATTCCAAGAGCATTTCTCTCATTCATGTCTTGGGTGCCTTTGTTCTACTCATCTCTCAGGGATATTGCCCTGCACCTTAGCCCCCAGGAATAACTCGTTACATAAATGATCGGAATCAGGGTGCAGGGATCTCACTTTTTACAAAGTTTCCAGGTGATTCTGCCACAGGCCATCTCTTTGGTTCACTATATGAAACATTGGCACAATGATTAGAAAAGTAATTTTTAAATCAAAGAACAAGGGATCCATTTTCCACTATTCTGACTATTTTATTCCTGCTCATGTCTTGGGTTCCTTTGTTCTTCTCATCTCACAGGGACACTTTTCTGCAGTCGCCGGCACCTCAGCCCCCAGGAATAACTCATTACGTTTCTTCCCATTTGCACATGGGTATTTCTTAACATAGAGAGTGCCCTGCATTTTCTTTCTATTATACCATAGAACTTGAGATTTCTTGCATTAAATGTGAGAAAACTAGGATCAGAGAGTTCTGACTTCAAAACTCAGCTCTTCTACTTTCTATCCATGTGACTTAGGCAAGTTAACCTCTTTCAGTCTTGTCTGTAAAATGGGAATTAGTAACATTATTTACCTTCTAGGGTTGGAAGGAACTATAAAAGCTAGTGTATGCTAATATAGGTTAAATGAATGAAAACTTAGCTCAGTGAAGAAGCCAATATAATTTTTTTATTAGAGACAGTTTTGCTCTGTCACCCAGGCTGGAGTGCAGTGGCACAATTATAGCTCATTGCAGCCTTAAACTCCTGGTCTCAAGTGATCCTTCCACCTCAGCCTCCCTAGTAGCTAGGACTACAGGTGTGTGCCACCATGCCTGGGTAATTTATTTTTTATTTATTTATTTTTTGTAGAGTTGGTATCTTGCTGTGTTGACCAGGCCGGTCTTGAACTCCTGCGCTTAAGCGAGCTTCTGCCTTGGCCTCCCAAAATGCTGAGATTACAGGTGTGAGCCACTGTGCCAGGCCAATGTGTTAATAAATTATCTTCAATATTCTTGCTTAATTCTATTGGTGTTTTCTTTAACTATTATCATCCTCCTGATTGTTTTTGAATCACCCATTAGGGGAATTTTTTCATTTTCTTCCCAGACTTGTCTTTAGCCTGCATTAACATTTCCTCTTTGCCTTAATGCCTCCCTTTGGATCATTGTAAGCTGTTTTCATCTTCTCTTATAGCTTTCCCTTTAAGCTATTTTGCTAGTATTTTGCTGTTTCTTTTCCAATCCAGAACATCCCACTTCTTGCTACAGGTGCTGGAAAGAGAATAGGAACCTTTAATAAGCAAGCGGCTGGCGTGTACAGTGTACATGCTATCCTTTCAAAGAAAAGGCACTCAGCTAGGACCTCCTAATAGGAAGGCAAATCAGCACATTTCTAGGAGAAAAAGGAATAGTTCTCCCTAAATTCTAGTTGCACTTTCTCTCTCCCAGGTTCATATATGTTGACTGCCACTTTCTTTTTTGTTATCCTGTGCTTAGGTAATTTTTTTTCCCCTTTTATCACTGTTACCTTCTCTATTGATTTAAATTAAGCTTGGTTTGTATTTCTTTGAAAAGAAAACACAACCTTGCTGGGTTGGGAGGTTTTTCTAAGGCCTCTGTGCTCTAGTAAAACCCTACGTATGTAGGTCCTGCAAATCAACATTATTTTTGCTGTAAAAACACCACGTGCATGTTCTGAGACATGGGCCTTCTGTGTAAGATCCCTTCACACATGTAAACACAGCTGACATTTCAACACTTCCATAGGGTGAGAGCAAAAGGATCCTGGTTCAGAAAGGTCAAGGCTGTCCTACGGGGCAGGGGGCATGGCTTCCTTTGACCTTCATCTCTAGCATGAGCAATACACTGGCAAGTGTTCCAATTTTATACCTTCTCATACAAAGCTTGTTTCCAAAGATGTACCTCGAATTTGAATTCCCTCAATGGAACAATGTTTAGTTTTCTATTTTTATGTAGTGATATTACTACAAACTTTGTGGCTTAAAACAACAAAACAATATACATTTATTATCTCACAATTTTGGTGGGTCAGGAGTTCAATCATGGCTTAACTGGGTCCTCTGCTTAGAGTCTCACATGATGTCAATCAAAGCTTTGGCTGGGTTTGTAGTCTCACTTGAGGCTTGAATGGATAAGGGTTTATTTCTAAGCTCACTTAGGTTGTTGGCAGAATTCAGTTTCTTGCAACTAGGATGAGGGCTTCTTTCTGGCTGTCATCAGATCCTACAGGCTGCCTCATAGTTCTGTGCTGTGTGGGGTTCCCCAGCATGGTTTCTTGACTCCTCAAAGTTAGCAAAGATGGGAGAGAGGAAGGGGGAGGGAGAGAAAAAGAGAGAGAATGCATGTGCAATACAGGTGCTGCAATCTAATGTAACATAATCACATAATCATGTACACGTAATGACTTACATCTTGCCATCATTACCACGTTCTATAGGTTAGAAGCAAGTCATGAATCCTTCCTTCCCACAGTCAAGGATAAGGAATCATACGGGGCATGAACACCAGGAGGCAGAGATTGTGGGGCTGCTACCATAAGAATCTATCTGCCATAAAAATGTACCTGTACTTTCTTCCTTAATTTCTTCCTTTTTTTGTTTTGTTTTGTTCTTGGAACAGAGTCTTGGTCTGTTACATAACCTGGAGTGCAGTGGCACGATTGTAGCTCACTGCAGCCTGGAACCCCTGGGCTGAAATGATCCTCCCACTTCAGCCTCCCTAGTAGCTAGGACTACAGGTGTGCACCACCATGCCCTGCTATGTTTAATTTCTTTCTTTTTGAGACAGAGTCTCACAATGTTGCACCGGCTTGTCTCAAACTTCTGGCCTCAAGCGCTCCTCCTACCTCAGCCTCTCAAAGTCCTGGGATCACTGGAATGAGTCTTACTATTTTTTATTTTAAAAGATGGAGAAAAAGTTCACCATGAACTTGACCTTTCCTAGAGGTAGCCCAATGATTTTGATGAAATATTAGGTCTTATTGACTTCTTTTCCCTGTTAATATGCAGCACAAAAACCTTCTTCTCAGATTCTGACTTACTTAATTCTCAATGAATTGATTAGAATAACATTTCAAGATGTTATTTCTATTCCATGTATCCAAGGTCATTTTAGAATGATTGAGTTTCAGACCTAGAGTTATTTCCTAAGGAAGGGAATTGTAAGTGACCCTAAGGAAGGGTTTCTAGGTGAGTTCCCAAAAGTGTATACCAATGAGATCATTAGTTCATCCATTATCATAGCATTTCTGCTTTCTCTGGATTTTGCACATTCATGAGTGACTTAATACTCAATTTTTTCCATAGAATCAGTCAATAAGCAATACTCAGCATATATTAGGAGTATAGCATTCTGTTGAGTGTGTTGCAGCTGTCTCCAACAGTAGAATGCATACTTACTGCCTTTACAGAATTTATATGAGTTTCATGAGATGCAACATCAACGGCAGATGGGGACCATGAAGCAGAATAGCTCTGGAGTCAGACTACCTACGTTAAAAATGCTTTTACTGCTTGCCTGCTGCATAATCTGTTATATAACCTTGGGCAAGTTACCTAAGCTCACCTAGTCTCAGTTTCTCTTTAAAGTGGGGACATTTATAATATCTACACCCTGGGTTGCCATAAGGATTCCATGAGATGATCCATGTCAAGTGCTTAGCAGAATGTTCAGCAATACTGCCATGTGACAAAGCTGCAGGGACCCTCATTCACATCAGTACAGGACAAGTGGCATCCCCGGGGGTTGTCAGTTGGGCAGCCCTGAGCCGGTGCTTAATAAACATTCTTGCCTGCGTCTACTGTTAAAATTATTACATGTGAAATAGCAAACACAAATATTTAACAGGTCATGGTATGATCAATTTCTATCTGAACTATGTACAATTATTGTCACAACTTTTTTTTTTTTCCTGGTCACTTGAATCTATGAGCTCCTCTCTGCATTCTAGTCTTCGTGCTCCCTACTTCTGTATTACACCACCTATGCCCATGTCTGTCCTCATGCCTGGCTCTTTCTCATCCTTCGGTCTCTGCTCAAATGACCCTTTCTTAGAAAGCCTGCTCTAACCATGTTATCTAAAGTCATTCTCCCGGCAATTCACCACTTTCTAACACATCACTCTAGTTTATATTCTTCATTGCACTAATTTTCATTTAGCTTATATTTCTAACTTTTGTTTTCTGCTTCCCTAAAGAGAATGCATGCCACACAAAGGAAAGCGGGGATTTTGTCTGTCTTGAACATGCAGTATTTTCATCTCTTAGCATGAGGTCTGGAACATAATAAGCACTCCAAAAAGACATGAGTGAGGGAGGGAGTGAGTGGAGATCCATTTGGGTTGTGTCTTCAGGGACAGCCCTGTGGAGAAGGTGGGTTTTTTTCTCAAAAAAAAAAGGAAGAAGGACATAAGCTGTATGGTAACAGAAGAGGGGAGGCTTTTAGAAAACAAGGTTTGACCATTTTCTTGAATATCAGGCTCTACAGCAGAAGGAAGTTTGAGAATTTAACTTATACTGTCTAAGGTGTATGTCTGCATTACAGATTAAAAGAAATAATGCCTGGCTTACAGGGATTCTGTGATAAATAATAAGATAGTTGAAAGTCTTTTGTCAACTATGTAAATCACCTTAAGATATGAGTAGTTATTTCCATGCTTAGAGGCTAGAGGGTATAAGGTTTATTCATTTAAAAGAGAGACCTCTATAAAGAAATAAATATTTTAAATTACATAACACAGCAATTCAATTCATTCTGTTTGTAAAACGTTCAAATATTCTAGACAAAGTTAAAGTTCTCTTGATGACCATCTCTAGTCCTAGAACTTCGGCAGAGGTAAACATTGTGGTCAATGAGCTGTATAAGTTTTTTTACATTTAAAAATCTGTGCATTTATTTCCAGATTACCATAAAAGTACTTTAATAATATTTCTAAAATCTGCACTAAAAAGTAAGCCCTATTAGTCCCTGGATATGTTTTTCTATGTTTTCCATGATCAAAATCTGAGTTAATTTAATTAATTAGCTCTTTGGATATTTCTTATTTCTTTCTGCTAAGATAGCATATTTTGTCCTTTAATAAAATACTAATTTAAGAATTCTTATAAACTTCTGGGGTTATATCATAAGGAAATAATTACCAAAATAGCAACAATTTATGTATAAAGATATGTATCACAGCATTGTTTATGATGTTGAATGATTGAAGCAATGCACCTGTCCAGCAAAGAAATTTATCTTTAAATAATCACACAACCACAAAACTGGAATATTATAAAGACATCAAAACTGGTATCTACAAAATGTGTTTTAATGCATAGGAATATGTTAATGTGTTAATAATATAATGTCAAATAGTAAAAGGAGCCTACAAAACTTAAATGCTGTGAGCTCATCAAAGTGTGTTTAGTTAGAAAGAAAATAAGACTAGAAGATCATATGTGTGAGTACTAACAGTGGTTATGTCTCGGTGGTAGATTACAAATGATTTTTGTTTTCATCTTTATACTTTATTTTCCAAATATTTCTAATAAACATGCAATAGATTTGCATTTTAGTTTATTTTTTTTTAAATCAAAGTAATAGACATAGATAGTTTAAAAAGGCAAAGAGCAGCAAGGCTTTCAGATAAAGGTTTCAGATAAAAGCAGCAGTTCTCTGCAGCTCCCCTCCTCACCCCTGCACCCCCTTCCCACAAAGATGATTTCTTCTGGTGTTCTACATAATATACATATACTGCTATTGCTTGACTTTTTTAGTTTTAGATATTATTGACTGACTTTCTATAACAGAAAAAGAATTAGTTCACCTTCCATTTTCACCCCATTCTATACATGAACTTTTTCCTCTCTCCAATGTCCCAATATAGTAATGTAATAATGTATGGTTAAATATTTTTAAAGTTATAATTGTAAGTGCTGTTCATTCATGACATTTACAGTACTATGAATTTACAATGTTTTCTTTTCTTTTTTTGTTTCTGTTTTTTGTTTGTTTGTTTGTTTGTTTGTTTGAGACAGAGTTTCACTCTGTCACCCAGGCTGGAGTGTGGAGTGCAGCAGCATATTCTCAGCTCACTGTAAACTCCACCTCCTGGGTTCAAGTGATTCTCCTGCGTCAGCCTCCTGAGTAGCTAGGATTACAGGTGTGCGCCATCATGCCTGGCATGGTGAAACAGGGGGTTTCACCATGTTGGCCAGGCTGGTCTTGAAGTCCTAACCTCAGGTGATGGGTTGCCTGGGCTTCCTAAAGTGCTGGGATTACAGGTGTGAGTCACCATACCCAGTCAATTATATGACTTTTTCTATACAACTTTTTGGTTTTCTTGAAATTGATAATTGCCTCACATTTTCCTATCTTTAGACTTCCATCTACCAAGCAATAATTTATTCCCAAACTTTCCAAGAGAACTATTTACCTTATCTCAACGTGGTCACACATGTCAGCAATGCTAAATTGTTGTCTAATCTCCCAGTGCTGCTTTTGGAAGAACAATGCCATTTTGAACCCCAATCGTTTATAAAATACTCATTTTTCTCTCCACAGGCTTTTGGGAAATTGTTTTTTGTTGTTTGTTTTGTTTTGTTTTGTTTTATATAGTGGTGTTCTGAAACTTTTTATGATAATGTACCTAGTTTTGGGTAATTTTGTACTCATTTTGCTGGAAGCTTGATGCCTCCTTCAATCTGAAAACTCATGATCTACTGAACTAAGAGATTTTTCTTATTATTTCCTTGAAAATTTTGTCCTCTAATTTCTCTTATCAATAGACCTTTAAGAATTTTTGTTTGGTTGGTTGACTTAGCTTAGTTGGTTGGTTTTTTTGTTTTTCACTCTTGCAGAAATGCTACCACAAAAGTCTTTGAGTATACTATCTTATGCTCATTCGTAAGTCTTTCTGCACCATAAATACTTTGCACTGAATACTGAGATGTAAAATAGAATTGCTACATCATAGTATATGTGTATTTTCAAATTTTATGCATGAAATACATGCTTCCAATATGGACAAAAGCCCCACTATCACTGGATAATTGTTTTCAGTGCTTAATCACAATGTATCCACATTCCTGTTTCACATTTGCTCTTTATAATGTTCACAACTTTATTTTTAACACCCTACTACCACCCAGCCAATCTCTGACTCTCTCTTCCATGAAGGAACCAGTCCATAATCCTAGCTCTACCACTCCCTAGCAGCAAGAACCTGTCTGAACTTCAATGTTTTCCTATGTAAAATGGAAATAACATCTACTTCCCAGTGCTATTGAAGGATTAAATGAGATACATCTAGCATAGTGTCTAGCAAACAAAAGATATTTAAAATATACTAACTCATTTTCCTCAATTATCAATTATCTCTGCATTTGGAGATAACATAGTTAACACGTATGGTTCAGAGATACAACTTAATTTCACACAATAACTGTAATTGGGATCTACAATGATCCTTACTACAGCCAAATCTACATGTGAAAATCCAGATATTCCCCATAGATCAATTAAGACCCACACCCAACCCTCTCCCAAAGAATAGGGCCTAGACAAGTCCCTTTAGAATGAACATTCCACTTTGCATGTTCTGTCACCCTCCTTCTTCCCCAGAGGGGTTTAGGATTGTTCCTCTTTTACCCTGACAAAGTTTCATATATTTTAGACGCAGAATAGGGGCCCATGGTAAGGGAGAATAGCTTCTATTCCATAATGCCTTTCTCTGTCTCATTATCCAATCCAGTTTTATGAAACCTCATGGCATAAAATGACAATTAGCTCAATAATTATTGCTTATTTGAATGTATCACAACTCAGATAACAATTACCTATTAAGCACCTGCTATTTTGAAAGTACTATGACAGGCTCTCAGGGGGACACATCTCTCAGTAACGAATGGTCCTCGCCTTCAAAGAGTTTATGGCATACAAAGTGTTAAAAACTTGGTTGATAACAATCAGCCAAAACTATAAGGTCATATGACTAAGTGTGCCTTATAAGTATGAGACAGTGAGAGGCAGGGTCACAGATGAGTGGGGAAAAAAGTGTGGGAGAATGAATGAATACCCAGGTGAGGGTGTCGGTATTACTGAACTTTCTATGAGAGCAACACAGAGCAATGAGAGAGCCCTGGCTTTGGGAACAGGTAGACATGAGTTGAACCCAATGCTTGTCTGACTTGGGCTGCTTGTGCAGTGTCCATTTACTCACGCGTTTGGAGTGGGACAATACCTTCCTGACAATTGAGTGTGTAGGACATACAACAGGTGCATAAAAATGTTTTAGTGATAGCCTGGCTTTGTAAAGGTAAGTTTGTTTCCTCCCTCTTCCCTTCCCTTCTTTCTGGTATTGAATGGTGTGCAAATTTATCTTCATGGTCTTCTAAAGAGTAGCCCTTGCTTTACCTCTAGCTGCTGTCCCATGCCAGTGGCAGGGGATGGCGTGGAGAACATGGTGGCACTTGCCTCTGTTTATTGCTTATACCTCTACATCTTTCCCTTGACCTTATCATCCCAGAATGTTCACATGGGATCTGGAAAGGAAATCAGCTACCCTAGCTGCATGCCATACTTTCATTCATGACTGTTACAGATCCTCCCGTGCTGATGGGGTGCCCTCTGACATAAACAGGCCAAACTAGAGCAGTATCTGTAGAGGTTCTAGGCAAGGGTACAGGTCAGGATAAAAATTAAGAGGCATGTATAATGACAATCTAGAATCAATCTGATTATATCCTGTATTCTAGAATGTCTATTTATATATCTTGGCCTAACAGACCTAGAGAGATAATCAAATTATTTCTACTCGGTATTTCAGAAAATGGATGGAAAAATGGCTGGTAAGCGAAGCTGAGTCCCAGCTCACTATATTAAAGAGCTGTTCTGCATGATTTATCACTTGGGAAAAATTTATTGAGTATCTACTATATGTCAGGCATTGTGTGTGGGGTAGGAGACCCTTGTCTTATCCCTAACTCCCTTCTCAAGTCCCACAGTCATGCCTATTTCTGTTGTAGTGGTAAAGATTTAAATTCTATTAACTTCTATTACAAAATAATAAAAGTTATTGAGCATTTCTGACATTCTGGATACTATGCCAAATGCTTTGCCTACTTAACATGTATTACCTCATTTAAGCCTCATTTAAACCTCTTGAGGTACGTACTTATATCATCTCCATTTTAACAGATACAGAAACGGGTAGAGAGGTTAGATGACTTGCCCACAGCCACATGGGTAGGAAGCAGTGATGTCAGGATGCGGGCCAGGAAATCTGCCTCTAGTCTATGCCTATAACAACCACCTGCCTCTCTCCTGCCTCATAAACACCCAGCATCAGGCATCCTATTTCCCTTCCACACTGAAATTATGAAGATCCTACTTAACCTTATGGATTCTCACCTTTTTCCAGGTTCCGCTTGAGAGACACATTTCTCTCAGAATCTCTACTTCCCTTTTTCATGTGGCAGCCAACTTTGCCCAGGTTACTTTTCTTGTCCCACCTACTATTCCCCCAAACATGAAGCCAGGCCCATCTCTCATTTCCCTGACACACAGCTAAGTTCAGACCATGTCATTTAACAAGAGATTACTAAAGCCTTTGGAAAACAGAAGGGGATTAAAGTGCACACAGCGGAACCCATCCACAGACTTCCCAGGGTCCCCCGTCACTGACTTCCTGCAAGTCACCATGCTGAAGGAGCCAGCACATCTCAGCTATTGGGAGGTACCTCTACCCTGAACCTGTACTCTGCTAAAACCCATGTCAAACAAAATCATGCCAAAATATTCCAAAAGAAAGCATAATCTGTTCCTATAACTTCATCTCCAAAGAAAGTTTGACATTGTTATGCAGAGCCCTTGGCCCCATGCGGTCTCTAAACGTCCCACATCCAATGAAGAGCTCAGTTTCTTTTCGCGGAATGAAAATGCCCTTTAGAAGGCTTATACACTGTTGGCGAGAGTGTAAATTAGTACAACCTTTGTGGAAGACAGTGTGGTGATTCCTCAAAGACCTAAAGACAGAAATACCATTTGACCCAGCAATCTCATTACTGTGTATATGCCCAAAGGAATATAAATCATTCTATCATAAAGATCCATGCATGCATATGTTCACTGCAACACTATTCACGATAGCAAGGACATAGAATCAACCTAAATGCCCATCAATGATAGACCGGATAAAGAAAATGTGGTACATACACACCATGGAGTATGATGCAGCCAAACAAAGAAATGAGATCATGTCCTGTGCAGGGACATGGATGGAGCTGGAGGCCATTATCCTCAGCAAACTAATGCAGGAACAGAAAAACAAATACCACGTGTTCTCACTTAAAAGTGAGCACTAAATGATGAGAACACATGGACACATAGAAGAGAAAAACACGCACTGGGACCTGTTGGAGAGCAGAGGGTAGGAGGAGGGAAAGGATCAAGAAAAATAACTAATGGGTACTAGGCTCAATACGTGGGTGATGAAATAATCTGTACAACAAACCCCGATGACACATGTTTACCTATGTAACAAAACCTGCACATGTACCCCTGAACTTAAAATTTTTAAAAAATGCCCTTTAAACTATTGTTCATGCTACCTCCTATACTCAGACAAAGATGAATTTAAGCCTACTGTCTCTGAACTTGGGGATAGTAATAGGGATCCAGCATGAAGCTTTAAAAGGCCACTTTCCCCCATTTCTACCCATCAAGCTTTGAAAAATATCAGGGCTGAGTCTTATTTAGGCTGCCTAGTTTGCAGTCATAAAGCATCTCAGTTTGTTTGTTTTTTTCCTGCTGTTGTTGTTTTTTATGTTTTGGAGATGGAGTCTTGCTATGTCGCCCAGGCTGGAGTGCAGTGGCGCGATCTTGGCTCACTGCAACCTCCGCCTCCCAGGTTCAAGTGATTCTCCTGCCTCAAACTCCCAAGTAGCTGGGATTACAGATGCGTGCCACCACACCTGGCTGATTTTTGTGTTTTTAGTAGAGATGGGGTTTCACCATGCTGAGCAGGCTGGTCTCAAACTCCTGACCTCAGGTCATCTGCCCACCCTGGCCTCCCAAAGTGCTGGGATTACAGGTGTGAGCCACTGCACCTGGTTGCATCTCAGTTTTTAAAACCATCTCCCACCTTCATTATCTTCTTGTACCTGAGACATCAGCTCTCATTCCTGGGAGAACATTCAGAGTCTTCTCATGCCCTAACCCTACACTGTTACTAAGCTCAGAGTACAGTCTTGGGCCTGACCTTGCTTCCCTGTGTTCCTGGGTATTTTCCTGAACTCTTTTCCTGTCTTGAGTTCTTTCTCCTCCAAACTTCCTTGCTGAAGCTGGATATTGGACTGGTTTTGGTAACTAAAGGGAAATCATATTCTTTTTTTTTTTTTTTTTTTTTTTCGAGACAGAGTCTTGCTCTGTCGCCCGGGCTGGAGTGCAGTGGTGCGATCTCAGCTCACTGCAAGCTCTGCCTCCCGGGTTCACGCCATTCTCCTGCCTCAGCCTCCTGAGTACCTGGGACCACAGGGGCCCGCCACCACACCCAGCTAATTTTTTGTATTTTTAGTAGAGATGGGGTTTCACCATGTTAGCCAGGATGGTCTTGATCTCCTGACCTCGTGATCCGGCTGTTTTGGCCTCCCAAAGTGTTGGGATTACAGGCGTGAGCCACCGCGCCTGGCCTGGGGAATCACATTCTTAACAAAAACCATGACGCTTCTTGATATAGGATTTCCAGGAACTGACCAACATTCTTTGCTAATAAACTTTTCAACCACAACTGGTTCTGTGCAGGTGTGCATTTTTAAACAATGAACCGGTAGTTCAAAACAAGTTTAAACCAAATCCCACACAAACAAGCACAGTTTTACACACCAAGATCATTCTGTTGTTTGCTCTTGTTGCTTTGAGTGAGCAAAAAGGCGTTCAGAACCTCAAGCTTGGAGTGTTTCAATAAATCACCCACACAAAAAGATCACAATTAAAAATCACTCCTGTTCTTCTCGATCTTCTCCATCCTTTCAAGATAAAGAGAAGGAAAAAGGAGGAGGAAACAAATCATTGTTGATTCATTGACCTGTTTCAAGACATGCAAGCAGAAAGGCCAAGCTTGTCTCATTGCTACGTGTGGGATATAGTAAATCTGAAGCATTACAATGCTGATAAATCTGCATTAAATCTGATAAAGTGTCACACGTGAGCCTCTCAGCCATTCATGAAGAAGAACATGGCCCATCTAGATATGCCCCAGAAGGTGCATAAACTCTCTCAGGCCAAAAGCAACAGAAAGTATTTTATAAAGATCTAATTTTTTCTTGTTAAACATGAATATAACCTAAACAAAAAAAGGAAACAGAAACCATGCAGACAACAATAACAACAAAGCTAGCAATTGTTTACTCTATGGTCCCAGCTTCATTAATCTGTGGGACAGTTTGAAGATGAGGACAAGTTTTGCCTCATCAGTCATATACAAGCTACTGTGTTTATTATGTTCATTATTAATCCAGTTTTAATGTATTTGTCCATGACCACAGAGCCTGTCACTGTCTCTAATAACCCTTGCTGATCTGAGATCAGGCATCTCATTTCAAACCTTAGCATTATCCTCTACATACTATATAGGAAGAATAGATGTAGTCTTTGGGAGTTAGCAGCATAATAAAGTTTCCAAAGAGAATGTGAGTGAACACATACACACACACACACACACACACGTATGAATAAAGTGATTCTCTCCATCCAATAGCATAACATCTTGGTTTAATGTTACCCATGTAGAGAAACAGGAAAGAAATTAATGGATGAATTTATTATCACAGTTATTATCAAGTAACCGCAAGCCAGGTCTCATTTCATGACCAGCACTAAATCTACACTTGGCAGGATTTCATCACCAATGGGAAATCTGACAAGCAGGCAGAGAAACCAATAGGATTTTAAAATGTTTTTTGAATTACCCTTTCAATAATCAAAAACCAGTTTATCTAAAACATAGCAAATCTTATCTTCTGTGCAAACTTGTACTCACAACTTATTTCCCATACACGTGGTAAATTACCAAAGCAGCTCTAAATTTGCTGACCTTTGGTAAAGATAAATTCTCCAGGGAGATGGGAACCAGCTTTCCTTTTAAAATCCATTCCTGGATTTCTTCTGGTCTGGAATCCAAACTGGGTGCCTCTCACGTTTACATGTAATTGTGTGTGAGGACCTCTAATCAAGAAAATAAATCAAAGAAGGAAGTCTTAAATCTGTGTAAAGAGAGCCTCGAATTTGCATAATACAGTACTGGTTAGAAAAGAAAAACACATTTTTCATAATTTTCTTCATATATATATATATATATATATATATATATATTTTTTTTTTTTTTTTTTTCTTCCCCAGCAAAGTCTGGCTAAAAGATCTTCTTACACATTAAGTGAATCCAGTGGGGAATTAGTCTGGCTGGAATGCTTGCTGGAGTTTTGATAATGAAACTACCGCTGTGGCTGCATTTTGTGAGTTTCATGTTGAGTCTTCAAACTTACAACAAGCGAATTCACCGAAAGAAAGAACCATAGTGCTATTACAGCTCAATAAGTGAAGGGCTCCCAAAAGGACTCAGCTTGAAATGGGCAGGATATATTTGCATTCGTTTATTTGAGTTTCATGTCAGTTCTGTGATGTAGATGCCACAGGAATCGATCTCTATGTTTTACAAGGGCGGCAGGGGTTGGGGGAACTGCCGGAAAGAGGGAGGGTGACTTGCTCCCAACTAACCGTACCTGTGGTGACAGGTCACTGCTAGGACCTCGATCTCACCTCACCAATGCTACAGACACACACAAGAGGTCTTTGGAATCCAGCAAGAAGAAACAGTCATTTGTCTAATTCATCTTGGCATCCCCAGCTTTTAGTCTGGAATGGGAGCTAAGAAAATAGCTATGAAATAAATTAAAACACCAACAAGTTGCAAAGAGGAGAATAAACAAGTTATGGCCATGGTGTGTCACATTCTTAGGTCTCTCCCCAACCTACCGCAGCCTCACCCATTGTCACCCACACGGCCAGTTTTAGGAAAGCTTGACATGTGATGGTCTTTGTCATAAGACACAGACCTGCTGTTTGGAAACTTTCTTCCATGGAGTCCAATTCTCAGGCTTCAGGCATCTGCTCATTCATGTGTACTATATGTGAACCGACAGTGACATGGTCCAAGCTGGAAGCTGTAATACTCATTAGCGGTTACTTCCACAGCATTTGCATTCAGCCAAACAGAAGTGCTAAAACACATTTGCACCTCAGTGACTATAGGTCCATCAGTTAAACATCAACAGGAAGTATCAGACAGGGATTAACGTATTATAGACTCTAAGCAAAAAATCATTCAGATTTCATGAGGCTTCAAGATGGGAGAGACAAGAGCTATACCCTGTTCTTATTTATTGCTCAACAATGTACACTCTGTGGTGCCATTTCTCAAAAGGGCCACAGTCAAACACTCTAGAAACTGAACTGTGTGCTGTAGGTACTATATTGGGCTGGTATTTTCATTGTTCATATATTTCACATGGCAGGATGGAAGTTTGAAGGTCTTTACCTGATGCTGGTTCCATTTTCATTTAGTGTATTGCTAACCCCATTACCCAAAGGTAATACTATTAGGTAATGAACCATATGTTTAAGGTGGGTTGTACGAATAAAGAAAGCCATCTAAGATGATTTAGTCCCCTACTGAAATACAAAATGAAACAATGCATTTCTTTTGTTTAACCTCTAGACTATAGTAAAAAATGTTTTTAAGTGACTTGTAACAAGGATTATTTTAAATAGACATGTCCTTGCTCGATAGTCTGAGGCTTTGGCTATGCCACCCATGCATGCCATGCCCCAAATTCCAAGCATGAGCTAAGCATATTATAACACACACAAACCTCTGCCTTGCCCACCATTAGAATTTTAAGTCCCAGGTTAAGACTAGGTCTCTAGTTGCGTACAAATTTCAGTGGGATTTGGAAAAATCCTTTAAATAGATTTTTACTGGTTTTTAAGAACAGGGTTATTTTGTGTTAATAATGGGCATACATTAGGCTTTAGATAATTGCTTTATGTAACTTAGAGTTTTGGTTTTCAGCTAAATAAACACTCTGTGTGTTCACAGGTGTATTGTCCTCAAGGGCACTCTGCTTTTAAGGGTGGCAGCTGTTGCCAAGGTGTTGCTGATACAGTTCTGCGTATAATTTATTGGAAACAGGTGCTGGCTCATGATGAAGATAGACAGGAAACTAAAGCAGACAACATGTTTAACCACCATTTAAGAAGTTCAGGTTCAGAGAGACAATGTGTCTGAGATGTTTGGGGGATGTTGCCAGCATCCCAGTGTAAGTTTAAAAACTCCTGCAGATCACCATAAGGAAGAAATTGTACATGAATTTCAAGCAGCCCAGCCTAATGAGTGCCTGATGCTATGCTGCCAGATTTAATTGATTATATGAGAAATTTCTAGTTTGTGTAAGGCTAGCAAAAAATTATAAAATACTTTCCTAAGCTAATTGTTAAAAATTACTTTCAAATGAGGTAATAACTGCTAGTTTTCAATGATCTGAACAGTGGATTCAGCTCTAATGTGTTTTCTTATATGCTCAAAGTATTTGCTGCAGATTCTGTCCGTGGGTCGTTCAGTGTAGGGAAGAGCCCAGGATTAGTGTTCACAGGGCGTCCGTACAAGTTAAGGTACTGAGACAGAGACGAGAGGCCTGGATGCTCACCCTTTCCCTTTCAATGTTGCCCTGCTAGGGAACTGGCCAGCAGGCTCAGCGATGGCTGTCATGGTCAGGGTTTTCCGGCGCTAAGGAGGAATAGAAATGGACTGGCACCTCCGTGCTCACTGATCCCTCAGCCCGACCCCTTAGTCCCCAGTAAAAACAAGGAGACATATCAGCTCAGACTCCTCGAAGAAGTCCTCCCTGTGAACAGGCGTTTGTATATTTTCCCAGCTAATCTTGGATCTAATCGGCATACCGCATACTACATGTGTGCAGTAAATATGCATACTAAATACAGCCGAAAAAGTTGTGAAAAGTGTGTGCACAGTTTTTCAACCTCAAAAACCTAAATATCTTGGCCATTTACATGTTCAAAAAAAAAAATACCTAAAGGCATTAGACCACATTATGGACTAATGGCCTGCCAAATTTCATTTTTTGGGAAAAGAATGCACATTGGAGTTGTAACACACGAGTGTAAAAAAAGCAACTGAAACAACAAAATTTGGTTAAGAACACTTTTTGACCCCCAGGCTCAGACCCCATGTGCCAAAAATGTTGACAAAACTTTATATCAACACCAGCAGGCATGCACAGTTTAATATCTGCTTTATGTGAAAAATCATTGACAATTTAATGCTTGCATTAATTTGAAAGAATTTTATGCAGTAGGTAGAAACCTTTACATTACCATTCCTAATCTCTACCAGCCGTCTTGTTCCCTTCTCAAAGAGAAAGTGACTGACAGGGCTGAAAAAAACCGAATCTGCTGAAGGGCCCGTGCAGCTGCTTTTATCACCCTTCCAATAGCCCCATCCTGGCCTGAAACGCAGGAATTTGGTTTGCATGCGGCTCAGAGCCTTCAACGGAGGTTTAGCATAGGAAAGCAAATAGCTGATGTAAAAATAAACCTTTTATTTGAAAAAAAAACTTTATAAGGCCCCTTTATTTAGAGGGAGACTCACTCAAATAAATACACCGTTAACAAACTTATATAATGAATAATAATATATACTGTAGCAAGTGATGAAATGGAATCCCACAAAACAAGTGCTGAAATCTGATGACTGATTATCAAACCTATAGGATAAATAAACCTTCTCCAATTAATAGCTAGTCTTGGGGATGGGTTTCTATAGAAATACCCCATGAGGAAAAACACCAATTGCAGAGGTTCAGGGGGATTCAAATTGTGAATTTAGCAGGACTGGGCTTAAACACAACACTCTTTCCAGTGTAGTTATGAGTTAGTTATGAGTTTGGAGGTCATGGCAAGATGAGTCCAACTTACTGATGGAGAAATGTGCTTTCTCCATCTGAGCTAATGGATTATCCTGGCCATTTGGGGCCCATGTGTCTAAGTATCAGAAGAAGCTATTTTTAATTTATTAAAAAGGGAATTGAGAACCAACCTGGTTTCCTTGAATGTGTTTCTTGCCAACAGACGAATGAAAGCACCCATTCAGAGATTTTTATTTTCTAGCTTTGGTTAGCATCCTTATTCTTTTCTCTGAGTCAATGCGGATCCCTGGTCAAAAGTTTCTTATTGATTTTGGAAAAGAACTGACTTCATGTTTATAACCAGCAGTGCTCTGATGTCTGGGAGGCAGACTTATGGGGAATAACGACTAACGGGCAATCCCAGAGGGGCAGCTGCATGCGGACAACTCTCCCCGCACATCATTTAGCAGGGTCTTCGTTTTGGAGCAATGGATGAAATGCCTGTCTGGCATCCCATGAAGCCTGCTTTGTGACTGTTTTATCCCTCATCTTGAAATAGGAGGTGTTCTCTGAAACAATCATACCTGTTAAACTTGTATGATGAACATCAGGGACGATAAACTTTTATATTTGTTGGTGCATTGATCCATCTATCCATCCATCCATCCATGCATCCATGCATCCATGCATCCATCCATCCATCCATCCATCCATCCATCCATGCATCCATCCATCCATCCATCCATCCTTATTGTGTACTCTCTGCTTGTTTCTTCTTATAAGGACACCCATAATTCTACTCTCTTCAAGGGTGGTGCATTAAGCATGTATTTTATTTTGATACTTTGACATCTTGGGGCCTTGTTGGAACTGGAAAATCTGCCCCTCTCAGGGTTAGTTAATTCCTACAGATAGCAAACATCACTCCCAGGAGAATATCTTCCATACATGAACCAACCTAACACAACCACTTCCTTTATCAGGCTCTCACTGAGTTCTCAAACTTGGGCCATTATCCTGTTACCCTAATCTCCCTAGGTCCAGGTACCAGAGCCTATCAAAATTATTTAAGTCAGCCAGTGCTAAACCTGCTTAACCTGCCTCCCACATTCCTTCCTCCAAAAGCCACAACAATAAAGATTCTTGCCCATATTTTCCCCTTGCTCCTCCTGCCCCTTGATGGACCCTGGTGCTTCCTGTGTGGCCCTGTGTGGTGTAGCATGCCCCTCCTCTTAAGAACTGTGAGTAACAAACTATCTTTTCAATGGCTGTCCACTTGTGTTCTGTTGGCCTCACCATACCAATAATAATAAAACCTAGCTTTAAAAACAGGTGGAATAAATATACCTTCCTTCAGAGCCTCAACACAGATCTGGTAGAATGGAAGTGGCCCTGAGATTGGAGGTCAAGAAACCCAGTCCTGACTGTACCAGATGCATAACGAGGGGTTTTGTCCAAACCATTTGATGTTGCTAGGGTTACCTTTCCAATTCCATCAACATGGACAATTTTCATTTTGAGGTTTTGCAATAAAGGTTACATGGGTTTGCATGCAAAAAATACACAGCATGTGTTAGGAAGGAAATTAAATCTGATGTTACTTCCCTTAAGCATCTTGTTCTTCCTTACTCGAGTTTTATAAATCCCACTCTAGAACATTTTCCCTATGTGTAAACCCTGTTGAGCTGGTGGGGACCACAGGGAGGTCCATTTTCAAGCTCAGCATGAAGAATAAAGTGGCAGTAGGCATTGAAGGCACAAAAGATGGAGTCAAATTTCTTGTAGTGACTGTGCCACTCACTGGCTGGGTGGTCATAAGAAAATTACTATTCTCTGGGCCTTGGTTTCCTGATCTGTAAAATGGGGATAACTCCCTTCTTCATAGGATTGTTCTGAAGATGAAGTAGGACACTTAGAAAGTTGTGCGTGTTCTGTGGATGTCAATGAGTAGGGGTGGAAACAGCACTGCAAGGAGACTTCCTGTACCACTACAGACTCACTCCTGCACCTCTCATGATTGTAAATCCCAAGGAACCATCATAATATACCTCTACTGTTTTTTTTTAACTTTTAAGTTCAAAGGTACATGTACAGGATGTGCAGGTTTGTTACATAGGTAAACATGTGTTATGGGAGTTTGTTGTATAGATTATTTCATCACCCAGGTATTTACCCTAGTATCCATTTGTTATTTTTCCTGGTCCCCTCCCTCCTCCCACTCTCTACCCTCCAACAGGCCCCAACGTGTGTTGTTCCCCTCTATGTGTCCACGTGTTCTCATCATTCATTTACCTCTCACTTATACCTGAGAACATGTGGTATTTGGTTTTCCGTTCCTGTGTTAGTTTGCTAAGGATAATGGCCTCCAGCTACATCCACGTCCCTGAAAAGGAAATGATCTCGTTCTTTGTTGTGGCTGCATAGTATCCCATGGTGTATATGTACCACATTTTCTTTATTCAGTCTATCATTGATGAGCATTTGGGTTGATTCCTTGTCATTACTGTTGTGAATAGTGCTGCAATGAACATACACTTGCATGTGTCTTTATCATAGAATGATTTATATTCCTTTGGGTATATACCCAGCAGTGGGATTGCTGGGTCGAATGGTATTTCTGTCTTTTGGTCTTGTAGGAATTGCCACACTGTGTTCCACAAAGGTTGAACTAATTTACACTCCCACCAAGAGTGTATAGCATTCCCTTTTCTCCACAACCTCACCAGCATCTGTTATTTTTTGACTTTTTAATAATAACCATTCTGACTTGTGTTAGATAGTATCTCATTGTGGTTTTGATTTGCATTTCTCTAATGATCAGTGATGTTGAACTTTCTGTCATATGCTTGTTGGCCACATGCATGTCTTCTTTTGAGAAGTATCTGTTCATGTCCTTTGCCCACTTTTTAATGGGGTCGTGTGGGTTTTTTTGTTTTTTGTAAATTTCTTTAGGTTCCTTATAGATGCTAGATATTAGACCTTTGTCAGATACATAGTTTGCAAAAATTTTCTCCTATTCCATAGGTTGCTCGTTTACTCTGTTGATAGTTTCTTTCGCTGTGCAGAAGCTCTTTAGTTTAGATTCCACTTGTCAATTTTTGCTTTTGTTCCAATTGCTTTTGGCATCTGTATCATGAAATCTTTGCTCATGCCTATGTCCAGAATGGTATTGCCTAGGTTGCCTTCCAGGATTTTTATAGTTTTAGAACATCACCCTACTGTCGACAAGATGCCGTTTCTCTGATCAACTACTTTCTAGAGAATGGAGCAGCTGGTTTAACCAGGCTACTTTTGACCTAAACATGACATACCTTAGCTAAATCTCAAACAAGAACTCAAATATTATATGTTGATAGATCTTCAAGCCAAAACAATTTTACTGTTACAAATGAGATTTTTACAACCAATACCCAATCCTGCAGGTTTATGAAATGACTACACTGGAATATCTGAACTGATTTTAAACAACCTGATTTCAACTGATGCCACTTAAGTATCCTGCCAGCCAATCAGAGATAGGCTGCTTCTTTACTGCCTGCAGCTTAATTCCTTTTCCCCTCAAGAAGCCTTCTCCTGATGATTGTTTTCAAAGTATGATGGACAATCAGGCCATGTGTGGTGGCTCACACCTGTGAGCCCAGCACTTTGGGAGGCTGAGACCAGAAGTTCAAGACCAACTGGCCAACATAGTGAGACTCCCCCAACTCTAAAAAACAAGAAAAGAAAGGCTGGGTGCAGTGACTCATGCCTGTAATCCCAGCACTTTGGGAGGCTGAGGTGAGCGGATCACAAGGTCAGGAGATTGAGACCATCCTGGTCAACATGGTGAAACCCTGTCTCTACTAAAATACAAAAAAATTAGCCAGGCAAGGTGGCACACACCTGTAGTCTCTGCTACTTGGGAGGCTGAGGCAGGGGAATCACTTGAATCCAGGAGGTGGAGGTTGCAGTGAGCTGAGACTGTGCCACTGCACTCCAGCCTGGCAACAGAGCAAGACTCCATCTCAAAAAAATAAAAATAAAAAAAAAATTTAAAAAAAAGGTGGAAAATAATGACAAATAGATCTCATTAGTACTGAAATAATAACTAATGGATAAATGATTAAAATGTGTAAGCACAGAGTCAGTCCAACCCTCATTGTAATTTAAACTCTAGTACTTGTACAAGACATTTACCTTCTCAGAATCTCGTTTGTTCAACTGTAGAATGCGAGTGGTAAATTGACCTTGCAGGGTTATAAATGCTGGTAATGCAGTAATAGCAACCATGACCGTTAGTATCTATAGAGCACTTACCACTTACTAGGTATTATATTAATTCATCTTTGACTCAAGCAATAGCCCTACAAGGTGGTTATTATGATCACAGTTTATAGTTGAAGATGCCGAGGCACAGAGAAGTAATTTGATAGTTGGAGCCAGCACTGGCACCCAGGATGCCTGATTTGGAGCCTGTGGCCTTAACTGCTACATTATGTGATCTCCCCGTAATATTTCAGCAGTTATCAATGCACATTTTTCTTGATTTCAGGTTGCTTTGAGGCCTCTGGGACAAGGAATGTCAAGACCCCTCTCACAGCTCAACTGCCCACCCACTCTCACTGCCAAGCCCCTTCTGTCACCAGCTCATATCTCTCAAAACGCAACACTCCCTCCACTGCCAAATTCAGGCTTTGGGAGCTGGTAGGAATGGGGGAGTCCAAAAGGCCAGGGTGGGGGCCAGGCTGCCTCAAGAAGGGGCCCAAGGAAACTTGGAAGCGGGGCCGGAATGAGTCAATCAGTCAGCAAGTATTTATTTAGTGCTAGGCAGCTTGGGGGATACAGAGAATTACAAGACGCCATCCGGTCCCTGGCTGGATTCCTGGCGAGATTTCCCCACGTAAGAACCAAGCCTGGAGCTGGGGCCCGCCCAGCCCGTGGAAGGCTGCCATGGCTGTGAAAGTGGCTGCCTGGCCTCTGCAGAGCAGCAGGGAGAGGCAGGGAGGCAAAGGAGCTGGGAATGGGCAGGCCGAGCTCATGTCCCAGCAATGCCACATGCCACAAGTGAGGCACATCACCATTCTGAGCCTCGGTTCCCATGGATGTACAATGGGAATAATAGCAGTGCTTGCCCAGGTATTGACTTGCCCAGTGTGGAAAGTGTTTAGTCCGGGGCTTGGTATGCTTTAAAAATGCAGGTGCTTTTTAAAACGCAATGATTTTGTTAGACAGTAAAAAAAGGTGTGTTCTGGAAGCCCTTTGTATCCAGCCCCAGATCCTTTTGACCACATAATAATCCAGTCACTGCTGTGGCAGCCATACAACACAGATGTAGCTGAGAGCACTCTCACATGCTGCCTGCTGGGAGCTCCTGCACACAGCCTTCGTGGACGCTCCCTTCACTAGGAGGAAGTTAACACCTAAGGGTAACCTATGGGTATCCCTTAACCAGCAGAAGACAGAGATGGAGGATAAATACTCCCCTCCTTTGTCCTTCAGGCATACAGTTCTGAGATACTGTCTACACACTCCTCAGAAGCCCCGGCTACAGGTGGGCAAGCCCCACTGTGGAGGCCAGCTTGAACCTACCCTCTCCCTTTGGCACTCTCCTCACTCCTCCTACTTATTTCCTGGGACCACTCCCCACAATAACCACACTCTTGGTATGTGTGTGGAAGGAAGTTCCCCAGGGAAAACGTGGTACAACAAAATGCCCAAGAGCTCGCTCAGACTTGGGTTGGAACCCAAGCTCTCCCGGGTACTGGCTGTGAGATGGAAATGTTACCAAATGTCTCTGAACCTGTGTTTCACCATCAGTAAAGTGAGGATACTTTGTGGTATAGGCTATATGCGATGGAGAAAATAATGCCTAGAAAGTGTTTCATCTCCTAGATTTGATAAACAAATTTGGTAAAGTCTCAGGTTACAAAATCAGTGTACACAAATCAGCAGCACTGCTGTACACCAATAATGATTAAGCTGAGAATCAAATCAAGAGCTCAATTCCTTTTACAACAGCTACAAGAGAAAAAAAAAGAAAGAAAAAAGAAACTTAGGAATAAACTTAACCAAGGAGATGAAAGATCTCTACAAGGAGAACTATAAAACACTGCTGAAAGAAATCATAGAAGACACAAAAGGAAGCACATCCCATACTTATGGATTGGAAGAATCAATATTGTGAAAATGACCATACTGCCCAAAGCAATGTACAGATTCAATGCAATTCCCATCAAAATACCAACATTGTTTTTCACAGAATTAGATAAAACAATCCTGAAATTCATATGAAAGCAAAAAAGAACCTCAATAGCTAAAGAAATCCTAAGCAAAAAGAACAAATCTGAAGGCATTACATTATCAGACTTCAGGTTATACTACAAGGCTATAGTTACCAAAACAGCATGGTACTGGTATAAAAGTAGGTACACAGACCAATGGAACAGAATAGGGAACCCGAAAATAAAACCAAATATTTATGACCAACTGATCTTTGACAAAGCATACAAAATATAAATTGGGGAAAGGAAAACCTATTTAATAAATGGTGCTGGGAAAACTGACTAGCCACATGAAGAAAGAAACTGGATATCTCTCACATTTTTGTTTATACAAAAATAAACTCAAGATGCAGCAAAGTCTTAAATCTGAGACCCCAAAACCATAAAAATTCTAGAAGATAACCTTGGAAAAATGCTTCTGACATTGGCCCAGGCAAAGAATTCAAGAATTCATGACTAAGACCCCAAAAGCCAATGCAACAGAAACAAAAATAAATAAATGGGACCTGATCAAATTAAAAAGCTTCTGCACAGCAAAAGAAATAATCACAAGTAAACAGACAACCCACAGAATGGGAGAAAATATTTGCAAACTATGCATCTAACAAAAGACTAGTATCCAGCATCTACAAGGAATTGAAGCAAATCAGCAAGAAAGAAACAATCCTATCAAAAATTAGGCAACTGACATAAGTAGACATTTCTCAAAAGAAAATATATAAATATCCAACAAATACATGAAAAAATGCTCAACATCACTAATCATCAGGGAAATGCAAATTAAAACCACAATGAGACACCACATTAGTCTTCCAAGAATGGCTATTACTGAAAGTAAAAAAACAGTAGATGTTAGCATGGGTATGGTGAAAGCGAAACACTTAAGTACTACTGGTGGGAATGTGAATTAGTACAACCCCTGTGAAAAGTAGTAAGGCTATTTCTTAAAGAATTAAAAGTAGATCTATCATTCAATCCAGCAACCCCGCTACTGGATATCTACCGAAGGGGAAAGAAGTCATTATATGAAAAAGATACCTGCACAAGCATGTTTATAGCAGCACAATTTGCAATTGCAAAGATATGGAATCAACCTAAGTGCCCATTGACCAATGAGTGGATAAAGACAATGTGGTATATATACACCGGGGAATACTACTCAGCCATAAAAAGGAACAAGATAATGTCTTTTGTGGTAACTTGGATAGAGCTGGAGGCCATTATTCTAAGTGAAGTATATTATTCAAGGATGGAAAACCAAACACGGTATGTTCTTACTTATAAGTGGGAGCTAAGCTATGAATATGTAAAAGCATACATAGTGATACAATGGACTTTGAAGACTCAGGAGGGGGATAGTGGGAGGAGGATGTGGGATTTAAAAAACTACATATTTGGTACAACATGCACTACTTCAGTAACAAGTGCCCTAAAATCTCAATATTCGCCACTATATAATTCTTCCATGTAATCAAAAACCACTTATACCCCAAAAGCCATTGAAATTTTTAAAATTCTAAAAATTAAAAGACTTTTTTTTTTTAAAAAAAAAAAGAAAGTGCTTAATCTGTGCCTGGTGCCCAGAGCTGAGTTCTCCAGAAGAAGAACCTGAGGCCAGGATTCATGGGAAAGAGATTTATTGGGAATTGATCCCAGGAAAAGCCAGAGGAAGGGAAGCCAGAAATAAGGGAAGCAAAGATATCAAGAAAGTCACACCAAAAATGGCTTTGGCTGAATCCCCCAGAGAACTCTGGAAACAATGCAGACCCAGCTCAGAGGGAGGTGGCTCGTTAAGGGCTGTCCCTGGGGGATATAAACTCCCAGACACCTTGGCTCTTAGTACATTCAGGCAAGGTAGGCTCCAGCAGGCTCACCTATAAAGACATTCAGGTTCAGGTTGCTTGGAGTGAATGCACACTGGGAATGGTGTGCGAGAAAATGATGAGCAGAGATAACAGGCCCTGAGAAATTCGCGCACGGCACTGACCTTCTCTGCCACAGCATATTAGTGTTGTTGTTCACAGTTAGTATGCTATTTTTTAAGAGGCTTCTGGAATAATAGAAAAGCAAGGCTCTAGAGCATTCAAAGCACCAGTTTCCCCCATTCCCTTGAGGCTTTCCTTCTTAGAGCTCATCTTCACTAAACATCATGTGATGATCACCTCTCCTCTGAAAACCAGCCTCCTGAGTGGGCCCGCTGCCATTTGTCAACAGCCACTCAAGGGTTTTCCCAGTCCCCCAAGGCACCCTGAGGGGAGCAATAGTAATGTGCTCTCACTCTTTTTCTCCCTCCCTCTCTACCCTCATCTCCCTCTTTCTCTCTGAAGGTTCACATACCCAAGATCCCTCCAGATCTCTGGTGGAGACTAGCCTGGAGATGGGGGAGCCACAGGCACCACACAGGGGCCAGGCTGGGAGCAGAGGTGATTGGAGTCTTCCAGGTGAGGGGAGGTAGTGTTCTCAACACAGGAAGAGGAAGAGGCAGGGCGTCAAGTGGGCGGTTTGGAAGTTATGTGGTGACAGTTGGATATGGGGAGGTGAGGCAGACAGGAGGCACTGAGGATCCCTGGCCAAGTTTCCCACTTGGACAAATGGGTAGATGGTGGAGACATTCACTGGAATGGCAAAGCAGAGGAGAAGCAGGCTTAGTGGTGAAAGATAAGCCCAATGTAAGATCTTTTCTATTTGAAATCTGCAAAAGACAGGCAAATAAAACTGTCATTAGGCAGAAGGCTCTTTGAGTCTGCAGCCCAGAAAAGCCAGCTTGGTGTAGCTATAAATTAAAGATCCAGCAAAATGAAGCGAGTGAGGACCTATCATTGACGAAGAGCAGGCCTGTGCTGTCGTGTGGCCTACCGGCTGGGACTTGGAAATGAACACATGGAAAAGGCACGTCTGGCTCCTGTCTCTGTAGCAGAGAGCACAGGCTTGCTCTCATGCCACTTCCCCTCATGTTCTTCCATCAACCTCGATGCTCCTGGAAATGCAGTGTTTAAAATGTTTTGTTGAAAAAACATGTTTTTGGAGAATGTGCTGAGAGGGGTTGGGGCTATTATTCTCCTGACTACACGGTTTCTCCCACTCCAGCCTCTGCGCTGACACTGCTGGGGGAGTGGCCCTTTCTGGATCTCTCTGGCAAAGAGGGCTCAGGTACTGCTGCTTCCCTCAGCTCTGTCCTGCCTCTTTTTTCTAACACTCCTGGCCCTGTCAGAGCAGGTGCATCACTGTCTGTCAAGGAAATGCATTCTGGAAAGAAGCTCCAGGTTGCAGAAGCTCTGCCACCTGACATAGAACTATTGCAGGGACCATAGAGGCACAACTGCAATGGGCCCCTGTGTTAGTCAGTGTTCTTTTGAGGGACAGAAATGATAGGATAGATGTGCGTATGAAAGGGAGTTTATTAAGGAGAATTGACTCACACGATCACAAGATGAAGTCCCACAATAGGCCATCTGTAAGCTGAGGAGCAAGGAAGGCAACAGTGGCTCAGTCTGAGTCCCAAAGCTTTAAAAGTAGGGAAGCCAATGGTGCAGCCTCCGTTCTGTGACCAAAGGCCTGAGAACCCCTGGCAGACCACTGGTGTAAGTCCAAGAGTCCAAAGGCCAAAGAATCTGGAGTCTGATATTCAAGAGCAGGAAGCGGCTAGCACAGAAAAAGATAAAAGCCAGAAAACTCTGCAACCCAGCTTATTTCACCCTCTTCTGCCTGCTTTTTCTAGCCACACTGGCAGCCAAGTGGATGATGCCCACCTACATTGAGGGTGGGTCTTCCTCCCCCAGTCCACTGAGTCAAATGTCAGTCTCCTCTGGCGACACTGTCACAGACACACCCAGAAACAATACTTTGCATCCTTCAATCCAATCAGGTTAACACCTAATATTAACCATCACAGCACCTTTTTCCCTTTCCTGGAGAGGAATCTGTAGCTCCTCAATCAGCACCCCAGGCCTCCTCCCTGCTTTGAGAACATCTCAGAGCTGACCCTACCCTCAGTTGGCTCCCTTACTCTCAGGTGTATGCCACAGACCTGTCTCTGGGTTGAGGACACTGGAGGTCTTGGGCATCAGGAAATGAGCTCCCTAGGGAGAATCTGGTGGTCTCTTTTGTTCATCAGAGTCCACACTCAATAGATATGTGAAAGGGACAAGGGACACCTTGCCCAGAACTGGGGATCAGTGAAATCCTCCTGAAGGAAGTGATGTCCCTTGTGAGTTTTGACCAGGTGAGTAGGATTACCCAGATTCAGAGAGGCTGGGGAAAAAAGACCATTCCAGGCAGAGGGAATTGCATAAACCAGGTCCAGAGGACAGAAGGGAGGAGCCCATCCAGGGATTCCCTTTGGTTGGAGCATGAATTCACAAAGAAGAAAATGAGATGTGTGTCCCAGGAAGTTAAGGCAGGCCAGGTCATGCAGACCCCTCATACAAGGGAGGTGGGTGTTGGAAAGGCAGGGATGCAGACGTTGAAGGGGCTTGAACAAGGAACTAATCTGATCATATTTGAACTTTAGAAGGTAGTTTTGGCTACCAAGTGGAGAATGGATTGAGGCTCACTTTCAGAAACAGAGCAGTGGGGATGGAAGAAGAGGAGTCAGCTATTGATGTCCAAGTGAGAGATGAGTGCAGTCTCACCAGGGTGGTGGACGGGCATGAAGAGAAGTGGATGGATTTCAAAAGTGTTCAAGAACTACAGTCTATTGAATCTGGCAACTGAATAGATGTGAGAGGCAAGTTACAGGGAGGAGTCAAGGACGTCACCGAGAGTTTTGATCCGGATTACTGTGAGGGGATGGGACTATTCACTGCAATAGAAAGTCAGGAAGCAGGTGAGAGTGGGGTGGGGCATGACCTTGCATTTCTACCAACTGAGTTAGCCATCCGATCTTCATGCGTGCCGATAGCCAGTTGGTGCTTACAGCTTGCAGTTTGCAGCTTGCTCTCATGCTGCTTCCTCCAATGTCCTTTCATCTGTCTGAGTGTTCCTGGCAATGGCATGTTTAAAACATTTGGTTGAAAGGGCTGGAGTGAATTTGTTCAGCCCAACCCACTCTCTCCCATCCTCATCGCTCAAGGCACATAGACTCAACTCAACTCAACTCTCAATAGCCAACACCTGTATTGCCGTGCCTGATGCTTTCCTCTTGCTGGAATTAACATATTCCAGGAGCACCTCCTAACCAATGTTGTCTAATGGTCTGTAGTTGTGTTTAAATACCCTGGCTCCCTCAACTCTCAGGCAGGATCACTCTGAAGGGTGTGTTCTCCATCCCATCCCAGAGATCCTCAGCAGAATTAACTCTACTCACTTACTGGGAAGCCAGCCTAGAATGCACTAGTTATTGACCATCTTCCCTTCCCAGCTCTCTTCTCCACAGTCATGTTGTCTTCATTTCCTGATCAGGGCCTATTTGGGGAATAATTCAAACCAAGACATTAGCCCATGGATGAGAACAACTGTGGGACAGAGTGGGGTTGTCCCACTGTCTCCAATGGACACAGTGTAGTACATAAAGAAAAAGAGAATCTATTAAACAGGATGCAGGAGAAGGTCAACAACTAAAGGTTGGGCCGAGACACTCCTTGAAAGGAACCCAAGAAGACTCAGTCTAGGAAGTGGGAGAAGGAGTCTCAGGAGTTGACGGTGGGCAGCATTGTCTGATTCCACCCAGCCATGCAGTCACGTGAGATAAGAACTGAACTGCTCCTACCAAGGTAAGCATTATGGAGGTCACTGATGAACTGGGTGGCAGCAGTGTCAGAAAAGCGATGTGGAAGAATTCAAGCTGTGGTGAGTTGAGGGATGTGACCAAATATAGATGCTTACCTTGTTTTCTCCTCCTCTCACTACTCATCAACTCCTTCCCCTCTTTCACCCCAGAGAGAACTCCCTTTCCCTCCCAGTTCTTTGTACCCTCCCACCACAGGGCCTTTGCACATTTTTGTTCCTCTGCCTAGAATGACTTCTCCATCCCACTGCTGTTCCTTCAAATTCTTTAGAATTTTCCTGATGCCCAAGACATGATTAGCTTCCTTTACTAGTTCTCTAAAGTTATTACTTTTCTTAAAAGCATTTATCTCAGATTGTACTTTCCTTCTTCTCATTCTTTATCTATCTTGTCCTCTTCATTTTAAGCTCTGCTATGCTCACCGTTACATCCCCCAGTGCCTTGCCTGGTGCTCTCTGACATAATGGAAATTCAATAAATATTTATTGAATGAATGAGTCCTCCTCCTGGTTGACATCCCCAATCTTGATAACCCTGGACCCTGAACTGAAAACAAGGATCTTCAACAACATGCACCATCCTTTTTTATTCTTCTAATTATTATATTGGTGTAAATGTAATTGCAGTTTTTGCCATTAAAAGTAATTGCAAAAACTGCAATCACATTTGCACTAACCCAGTAGAATCATATGCAAAGCCTGTAATGATTCTCTCCCCAGTTTCCCTGCTTTTATGTGCCATTTTATTCTGGTTTCCAGCATGTTCAGTTTCCTGTTGGACAAGGTCTACCTCTCCTTGGCTAGGATTATGAAGCCAGTGGGCTCTCTTAGTAGATTTGGCTATGGATAGTTGAAACCAATCTACTGCTCAGCTGTCAGAATCTGAGGAAACTTTAATTACAGAAAACATGGATATAACAGGAGACATTTCTAAGCTTTTCAAACTGTAGGACCCATCTGGACAATTTAAAAAAGGTTAGCCATGTGGTGTGTTCCATGTTACATAACCCATGCTTAATACTCCTGCTTGTGTTCCCAGACATTACCAAAAAAAATGTCAGGACACTTTTACCCCAACATATCTAGAGACCTTATAGAAAGCTCCTCAAAATGTTCATGTTTATGCCCAGTTTCAACATGTGAATCCTTCCATCACTTTCCTCTTTGAACACTCATGAGGGAATAGGGTCTTGTGCTCTCTGAAGATTCCTTTTAGTCTTTGGCCTGCCCCCATGTCAGGTGGTAATCACCACTTTAAAACATTGAGATTAGTGCAGTAAAAAAGATTTATGAATATTAATTCTTTTTATAGCAGGTCATAATGTGAGCCGGAGAACAAACAGAGTATGGTTTCATTCCAACGCCTTGCTGCAAACAAGAATGGGGGTTGCACACTGTGGAAAATATTAGTTGGAGATGCTAGTTTGAAAACCAATTTATTGAGAATGGCTTTGGCCATAACTCGCCAGACACCCTGAATTTGTGAAGAATCTGTTCTGGAGAGTAAGGATCATGAATTTTATAACTGTTGTATTGTTCACAATCAATAGCATTATCCAAAAAATTTTAAAAATATACTATTACAACGCAAACCCCAAAACACTACAGTGGCTTATATTAAGAAGAAAGATGCCCATCTCTACTAAAAATACAAAAAATTAGCCAGGCGTGGTGGCAGGCGCCTGTAGTCCCAGCTACTCTGGAGGCTGAGGCAGGAGAATGGCGTGAACCCGAGAGGCAGAGCTTGCAGTGAGCCGAGATCGTGCCACTGCACTTCAGCCTGGGTAACAGAGCAAGACTCCATCTCAAAAAAAAAAAAAAAAAAAAAAAAAAAGAAAAAGAAAAGATGGGTCCTTTTTAAACTTTCTAGAGTTAGAGTTTACAAGGTTGAGTATTGGGGGAAACTGCCCCCAATATTTCAACATAGGTTCTTTCTATTTTCCATAAGTATTGGCCAGCTGAGAAAGAGAGACAGTACAAAGAGAGGAATTTTACAACTGGGCTGCCAGGGGTGACATCACATATCAGTAGGACTGTGATGCCTGCCTGAGCCTCAAAACCAGCAAGTTTTTATTAAAGGTTTCAAAAGGGGAGGGAGTGTAAGTAAGAACAGGAAGTAGGAACAAAGATCACATGCTTCAAAGGAAAAAGCAGAACTACTAATAAGGGTCTAACAAAGACCAATGCTTCTGAGGGAACAGGACAAAAGACAAAAGCAGAACTACTGATAAGGGTCTATGTTCAGCGGTGCACATATTGTGTTGATAAGCATCTTAAACAACAGAAAACAGGGTTTGAGAGCAGAGAACCGGTCTGACCACAAATTTACCAGGGCAGAGTTTTTCCCCACCCTAGTAAGCCTGAGGGTACTGCAGGAGACCAGGATGTATCTTAGTCCTTATCTCAACCGCGTAAGACAGACATTCCCACACCGGCCGTTTGTAGACTTCCCCCCAGGAATGCATTCCTTTCCAAGGGTATTAATATTAATATCCCTTGCTAGGAAAAGAATTTAGTGATATCTCTCCTACTTGCACATCCGTTTAGAGGCTCTCTGCAAGAAGAAAAATATGGTTCTTTTTGCCCGACCATGCAGGCAGTCAGACCTTATGGTTGTCTTCCTGAAAAATCGCTGTTATTCTGTTCTTTTTTTAAGGTGCACTGATTTCATATTGTTCGAACACACATGTTTTACAATCAATTTGTACAGTTAACAAAATTATCACAGTGGTCCTGAGGTGACGTACATCCTCAGCTTACGAAGATAACAAGATTAAGAGATTAAAGATGGACATAAGAAATCATAAAAGTATTATTTGGGAACTGGTAAGTGTCCATGAAATCTTCACAATTTATGTTCCTCTGCCACAGCTCCAGATGGTCCCTCCATTTGGGGTTCCTGACTTCCCACAACAGTTGAGTTTTCTCACTGGCTGATCATTTCCCTACAAGCCCAGTATAGCCTTCATCTTCACCCCTCCCTGAAACGATGTTTTCAGAAATCACTGGAGTATTCAATTCAATAGCCTCTCCTTGCTATCTTTGCAGTATTCTAACATCGTTGACCCTTTCTTCCCTGACATTGTCTCTTCCTTTGACCTCAGCAAGAAAAATCCCAGAAGGTTGTGTAACTAGAGTTAAGGGCACAGATTGGATTCAGCCAGGTTATCAGGGTTCCAATCTCAGCTCTATACTTAACTAGCTGTGGGATTTTGGGAGAGTTAATTAACCTCATTGTCTTCATCTGTAAAGTGGGAGCAAGGGTAGTACTCACCTCCTGGAGTGGCTGTCTGTCCCCTGGCCGTTAACTTGGTCACCTTTGAGAGCCAATGTTTAATTTTGATGCCTGAGCTAAGTCATTGGTTTCTCTCTTTATAATTTATATTTTGGAGTCTTAAGAAATCCTTTCCTATTCCAAAGTCATAAAGATATTGTCTACACTTTCTTCATTAATTCTATACTTTTAACTTTTACATTTAATTCTTATTCCATATAGAGTTTATTTTTTATTTGAAGGGAGGTAGCAATTAAATTTTAATTTGCCATAGAGTGAGGTTATTTACCAAATAATCAGTTCTTTCTCTCATTGATTTGTGATGCCATTTTTGTAATATGCCAAGTTCCTGGAGGCACCCAGGAGTCCACATGAGTATTCTGATCTGCTCATTTTGTCTTTCATCCTGCCCTTATTTTATTGCCATACTATCCTAATTACTACTGCTTTTTAATATTTCTTAATACCTGGCAGGAAAAATCTTTGTGCTCTTCTCTTTCAAAACATTATTTAATATCTATAGACCTTTATTTATCCATACATATTTTAGAATCTATTTTAAAAAAAAAATCTTGAATTTTAATTGGGATTGAATTAATTTTCAACTTAGTTTGGGACACATTGATAGCATTCTAATGTTGAATTAACCCAACCCTGGGCATGATCATTATGTACGCCTTCTTTTATGTCCTAGAATAAAATGTAACATTTTTCATAAAGATCCTGTGTAGTCTTTATTAAGTTAGCTAAGAGATAATTCCAGTTTAGTTGATAATTCAAGGTAGATTTTTTTTTTTTTTTTTTTTTTGAGACAGAGTCTCATTCTGTTGCCCAGGCTGGAGTACAGTGGCACAATCTTAGCTAACTGCAATCCCTGTCTCCTGAGTTCAAGTGATTCTCCTGCCTCAGCCTCCCAAGTAGCTGGGATTACAGGTGCCACCACCATGCCCAGCTAAATTTGTTTGTATTTTGTTTTAGTAGAGACAGAGTTTCACAATGTTGGTCAGACTGGGCTTGAACTCCTGACTCAGGTGATCCACCTGCCTCAGTCTCCCAAAGTGCTGGGATTACAGACATGAGCCACTGGACCCAGCCACAAGGTAGAAAATTTGACAATTCATATTTTCTTATTATACTTTTGAATAGAAATTTGCTTTAGTAGGTGCACATTAGTGGTTTTTATAACTTATTCTTGTTTGTGTCAAGCTTGCCAAACTCCCTTATTAATTCTAAGGGTTTTCTCCTGATTCCTGTGGATTTCTATGTAATGAATATTTTTGCTATTGATTTTTATTCTCTTATTGCTTTCCAATTTTTTTTGTTTTTTTGTTTTTGTTTTTGTTTTGAGACAGAGTCTCACTGACTTTGTCACCCAGGCTGGAGTGCAGTGGCATGATGATCTTGGCTCACTGCAATCTTAGCCTTCCTGGTTCAGGCAATTCTCCTGCTTCAGCCTCCCTAGTAGCTGGGATTACAGGTGTGTGCCACCACTAACAGCTAAATTTTATATTTTTAGTAGAGACGGGGTTTCACCACATTGGCTGGATTGGTCCCAAACTTCTGACCTCAAGTGATTCACCCACTTTGACCTCCCAAACTGCTGGGATTAAAGGCATGAACCACCGTGCAGCCCCAGATGTTTTGAATAATTGTTATGGTGGTGATTCTTTTCTTGGTCCTGACCTGAAAAGAAATGCTTCTAAAATCCTCTAAATCTTATTCATTAAAATGATGTTTTCAATGAATTTTGATAGATAAACTTTATTCGATTAAGGACGTTCCTTTACAATCTAGTTTTCTAAAGTTTTTTTTTTTTTTTTTCCAGAAATGGATGTTGAACTTATTTTTTTACTTTTTTAAATGTTTTAATTTTTAGTTTTAACTTGTATGGGTACATAGTAGGTGTATATTTTTATGGGGGACATGAGATGTTTTGATATAGGTATGCAATGTGAAAGAATCACATCATATAACATGGTGTATCCATCCCCTCAAGTATTTAGCCTTTGTGTTACAAACAATCCATTTATACTCTTTTAGTTATTTTTAAACATATAATTAAATTATTATTGACCATAGTTACCCTGTTGTGCTATCAAATACTAGGTATTATACATTCTTTCTAACTATTAATATTTTTTGTACCCATTAACCATCCTCATTTCCCCATTTTGAAATTTACCACATGCTTTCTCTATCACTATTGTGACCTTAAACTCTATTAGTCTATTAAAAAGAAGCTGAATTATATTGCTGGGTTTTCTTATTTTAAGTCATCCTTGAGTCATGATCATTTTAATACACTTTCAGAAATAAATAGGATGTATTTTATTGAAGATTTTAAAAATTAAGTTTGGAAGTTGACTTGTACTATTATTTTTGTCAAGTACTTGTTTCGTGTAACTTGGCTATTAGAATTATACTAGCCTCAGTCAGGTGCTGTGGCTCATGCCTGTAATCCTATCACCTTGGGAGGCCAAGGCAGGTGGATTGTCTGAGCTCAGGAGTTCAAGACCAGCCTGGGCAACACAGCAAAATCTCGTCTCTACTAAAATACAGAAAGTTAGCCGGGCATGGCAGTGTGCACCTGTAATCCCAGCTACTCGGGAGACTGAGGCAGGAAAATTGCTAGAAGTCTGGAGGCGGAGGTTGCAGTGAACCGAGATTGTGCCACTGCACTCCAGCCTGGGCAACAGAGTGAGACTGTCTCTTGAAAAAAAAAAAAAGAAGACGAATTATACTATCCTCACAAAATAATCTGTCCAGATTTCATCATTTTTGACTTTTTAGGACAACATATATAACAACTGCATATTCCTTACTTCATCTCTAAAACCCTCTATGTGTGTCATTTTGGAGTAGGAGTGAATTGATTATCACTTTAATTTATTTAAATCATACAGGTTTGTGGACATTTTAACATTTTTATAAGCTTTTTTTCTAGGTTTGCAAATATATTAGAATATGACTGATATTATTTAACTTGCCCCTATTTTTATTCTGTATTCTTTATTTCATCTCCTTTTTTCCCTATTTTTTGAAAAAAACTGATACCAGAGAGGGTTATTTATTAGTCATCTAAAAAGTCTGACTTTTATTTGTTAAGATCTGTATTTGTTTGTTGTTATACTCATCTCCATTTTATCAATTTATGTCTTTATCTTCACATTGCCGTATTTCTTATTTGGGGAAGCTTGCTCTATTTTCCTTTTTCTACCATCTTTAAATAACCACTTAGCTTATTTATTTTCAATCTTTATTTTAAGAATATATTCAAAGCTATAAACTGTCCTCTGAGAACTGTGTTGGCTACATCCCACAGATGCTGACACAAACGGCTTTCATTGTCATGAAGCGAGAAGTCTGCTGCAATTCCTCCTTTTGTTTTCTATTTTACCCAAGGTCTACCTGGTAGTGGATTTTGTTTTGTTTTGCTTTTTCTTAGTTTTCAGACACATAAATCTTTTTTTCAGTTAACTCTATTAATTTTAGATTGTATTACGTTGAAGTTAGAGAATATTGTCTAGAATTCAGACAATAGGAATATATTGAGACTTTCCTTGGTCTGTAGCATATGATCTGTTTCTGTGACTGATAAATTTATTCTAGAACAAAAATGTATATTCTGTGTTTGGCTGCAAAGTTCTATATAAATTTGTGTGTATGATTTAGTAATTATTTTATTGTCATCTTCTCCATTTCAGTTTATGTTGATTGGATATAGTATATCAGTTTCTGAGAGCAATGATTTAAAATCTCCAATAACTTTTTACTTCTCTCTCTTGTTTCTGTCATACATTGCTTTATGTATTTTGCTCTCAAAATTGTGAATGCTTGTAGATTGTTTTTTAAATTTAAATGCAGCATCTCTCTTCATTCCCTGTAATTTTTTAAATTTTGCATATCTGAAATGCTCTTTTGATTCATATTTGTGTGGCATATCTTCTTCTGTCCTTTATTTTTCTTGATTCTCTGTCCTTTTACTTGAAGTGTATCTTTTTCCAACATTATATAGCTGGGTCGTGTTTTGATTTTTGTTTTAATTTAATTTAAGAATCTCTGTCTTCTGATCAGTATGTTTATTTTATTCGTATTATTTATAATATTGAATTAATTGAGGCACATTTCTGCCAGTTAACATGATTCTTAAATGTATCTTTTTTAATTTTTATTTTAAAGATCATTTCTTATTTTTCATTAGAAGCCTATTTTTTAAGTTACTAACTATATTTCTGTAAGCCTCAAACTTTTTAGGACTCATACTTTTATTTATTTTTTCTTACAATGCTTCAAGCTTATAAATATTTATATATTTATAAATATTTCTCCTTTACAAATGACTAATATCCCCTTACCTACTTTAGTCTCTCTCAATTCCTATTTTTATATCACCCCTTTAGGAAATTTCAACTTAAGAATTTTGTTAATTTTCAATTTATAACATACAATATATCCCTTTAGACTCATCTAAGTATATAAGAGAAAAGATCTTCTCTTTAATGTTCCTTTACAGTTTATTCATTTATTATATCTGCTTAATAAAATTTCCTATGAGGATAAAGTAAGAAAGTTCATATAAATTGTTTAGAACAACTCCTGAATTCCAGCAAGTTTTCTTATAATTGCTTTCTGGTCTCAAGAAATTTGTATAATATTTAAAAGCATAAAATGATATAATTCAAAGGTCTCTTGGACAACAAATAATAGAGAAATTTCTAACCTAATGATTCACTATGAATCCTGCAAAATTTTATGTAACACTATGTGTACATGTTATATATTTGGACAACATTTTTCTGAAGAACATGGCTTTAATCATACTCTCAATGGATTTAATAACCCAAAACAGATTCTAGTTTAACCCATCAACCTCATTTTAAAGATTTTAAACTGAAAGCAAAAAAAAAAAAAAAAAAAAAAAAAAGAAAGACAGATTTATCTAGGATGTCACAGGAAGTTGTTGGCAGAGCTCAAAAGTACACAGTGCTAGACTTTTAGGTATAGAAGAGCAGTGACTATCTGGCCATCTCAAAGTTGAATCTCAAGAATCTACCATAGAGCTGAGCACAAAATAGACCCTCAGTACATACTGGTTTGAGGAAGATATATTCAAATGAAAGACTAGCACCAGAATCAGGATGTAGCTGAATTACTTAAATCCCAGGATGTATTTTTATCTCAGCACTAAAAAGTGCCCTTTTAAATTTAGCCATCAGAACTCAGAAAAAAGATTCTAGAATAAAAAGTAAGTCCTTCATTGCATGTTAAAATTAGAGAAATTAGAGACATAGCATTTAAGTTTACAAAATCATCTTACAGCTAAATTTTTATTGAAATTGGTTTTGTTTTCCAGTTTAGTTTCACCATCTGCATTTAAGTGACCCATCCATTTGGCAAAGCAAATATTTATTTTAGAACAAACCAGGAGACTTTCACTTCCAGGAAAAAAGAATAGACATACTTTTCATTATTTCTCCAATTAAGTCAAATAAAAACTGAATATAAAATAAGCATAAGGTGAAGATAAGAAGACAAACCAGCTGGAGACCTTGGGTCTCAAATGGCAGTGAGTTCCCTGGGTTTTCTCTTTGTCTCATTTATGCTGGAGTTGAAGCTGAAGAAACTAGTAGCATAGAAACACCAATAATCAATAGACACAGATCAAAATTTAAAAATAAAAAAATTATAAACAAAAGCCCCATTTTCTAACCAAGATATCACAAAAGGGACAGCCGGCCTACCAAGACAGAATACTTTAAGACAATAACTGTTCTACTGTAGCCAAACATCACCGTAAAAACAGAGACCCCAACCCCACTCTTGCTAGGAAAGACTGAGTAGGGACTCCAGATGTTTACCAGGATGTGACAAGGCATCTCAACACCCTTGCTGAAGTGAAGTCAGAGAAGAGTGAGTAGGAAGCCAGAACTCATGCCAGTGATACCTTCCTTCTTCCCTGCTATGATGTCAAAGAAAACATTGTAATGAAGCACCTCTACTTTCCACTAGAGTGGTATCAGAGAAGGCCTTGGGGGGAATCAGGACATTCACCATCACTCAGCAGCAAGGAGGTCACTCTCCCATAATGTCAGTGGAGGGCACATGGGGAGCAGTAGTGAAGCACTCTTGCTCCTTTCACGAGGTTGGCCTGGTGAGGAGCCAGGAGCAGTCATAAAGGGACCTTACTTCCTCAGGTGACAACAGAGACTAAGTAGGAAATCTTGATGCCTACCCAACCTTGCACAAAGAAGACAGTCCCTTTCTAACTCTGCTGAAGTGGCATCTCTCTCTCACACACACACACACACACACACACACACACACACACACACACACAGAGAGAGAGAGCTTAAACAGAAGGTTTAAATAGAGTCCAGAATCATAATACCCAAAATGACCTTGTTTCAATAAAATATTATTCAGCATACTAAGAACTGAGAAAATCTCAACTGCAATGAAGAAAGACAATCAATAGAGATATGAATATGACAGAAATATTAGAATTATCTGACAAGGATTTTAAAGCAGTCATAATAAAAATGCTTCAAAGAGCAATTAAAAATGTTCTTAAAACAATTTTTTTAAAGTAAAATGAAAAGTCCCAGTGAAGAAATAGAAAAGTCTCAGAAAAGAAATATAAAGAAGAACCAAATGGAACTTCTGGATAATAACAATATCCAGAATAATAACAATAACTGAAATTTTCAAACAACAAAAATTTCAATGGATGGGCTTGATAGCAAAATAGGGGGCACAGAAGAAAGAATCAGCAAACTTCAGGATAGAACTTAAGAAAGAATCAGCAAACAAAATAGGGGGCACAGAAGAAAGAATCAGCAAACTTAAGGATATAAGTTACTTAATCTGGACAATGGAGAAAAAATAAGCTTAAAACAAATGAACTTCAGGAACCTGTGAGACTATAACAAAAGATCTATTTGTGTCATCAGAGTCCCAGAAGGCCAAGACAATAGAGCAAGACTTAAAAAGTACTCCAAGAAATGATCAATAACTTTCTAATTTGGCATTAGATATATGCCTATAGTTTCAAAAATTAAGAGAATCCCACAGAGAATGAACCCAAAGAAATGCAAAACACATCAAACTTCTGAAAACTAAGACAAAAAAAATTGTAGAAGCTGCAATAAAGAAACACCATCTTACGTACAGAGTAAAAACCATTTAGATGACTGTAAATTCTATCAGAAACCATGGAGGATGTAAGGATGTGGCACCAAATCTTCCAAGTGCCGGAAGAAAATAAATACCAATATAGATTTATATATCCAGCAAAAACACTCTTCCAGGAATGGAAAGGAAATCGTGTCATTTTCATAGGAAGGCAGAATTAAGAGAATTTTGTCACCAAAAGACCTAGTCTAAAATAATAACTAGAGGAAATTCTCTTAACAGAAAGGAAATGGTAAGAGAAGTTTCCAAACATGAAGAAAAAAGAAAGAACAACTGCATGAGTAAAAATATGGATAAATTTTCCTTCTCCTCTTGGATTTATGAATTATGCTTTGACAGAAAAGCAAAAATGCTAACAGTATTCAATGCAGTTCTACATGTATGTATAGGGAATATTTAAGACATTTTATATTAAGACAATTTTATTATAAAAGGGGAGGTAAAGGGGGTAGGGTTTCTATATTCCACTAGAACCGTTACAATGATTGTAATAAGTTATGTACATATAATGTAAAACTTCAGGAAACCACTCAAAGCTATACAAAAATATACATTTAAAACAAAGATAAATCATCATGTTATTTTTAAAATGTCAACTAATCCACAGGAAGGCTTTTTAGAAAAAGAGAAATGAAAAACAGAACAAACAGAAAACAAAAAATTAAATAGCACACTTAAACTCTAACATATCAATAATTACATTAAATGTGAATAGCCTGCACAACAGCAACTGAAAGACAGAAATTGTCAGAGTGGATTAAAAATGATAACATATCTGAATGATTAAAGAACAAGACCCAAGTATATGCTGCCAATAAGAGACTCACCTCACCTGAAGGACACACATAGACTGAAACTAAAGGGATGGAAAAAGATACCTTTTATATATACCTTTTTTATGGAATCTTTTTCCATACAAATGGAAACCAAAAGAGAGTAGCAGTAATTATATTTATATCAGATAAAATAGGCTTTAAGTCAAAAACTGTAGAAAGAGACAACGAAGGTATTTCTATAATAATCATAAATGGGTCAATCCAGCAAAAGGATACAATTGTAAATATATATGTACCCAACACTGAAGCATCAAATATATAAAGCAAATAGTAATAGATGTAAAGGGAGAAATAGATTGCAATACAATATTAGTTGGGGACTTTAACACCCACACTTTCAGCAATCAACAGATCATCCAGGCAGAAAACCAACAAAGAAACATCAGAGTTAAATTACATTCTAGACCAAATGGACCTAACCAACATTTACTGAACATTTAATCCAACAGCTGCAGAATACACATTCTACTAATTAGCACATGGAACATTCTCCCGAATAGAACATATGTTAGGCCACAAAGCAAGTCTTAACAAATTTTTAAAAATCAGTTGTATCAAGTATCCTTTCTGATCAAGCTAGAATAAACTAAAAATATGTAACAAAAGGAATTTTGGAAACTGTACAAACACATGGAAATTTAACAGCATGTTCCTGAACAACCAATGGGCAATAAATTAAGAAGGAAATTTAAATAATTTCTTGAAACAAATAAAAATGAAAACACAACATACCAAGACCTATGGGATATAGCAAAAGCAGTACTAAGAGGGAAGTTATAGCAATGAATGCCTACATCAAAAAAAGTATTGGAAATAAACAACCTAACAATGCAACTCAAGAAATGAAAAAAGTAAGAACAAACCAGACTCAAACTAAATAGAAGGAGAAAACAAAATAAAGATCAGAGCAGAACTAAACAAAATAGAGACTAATACAACCCCAAAGAATCAGTGAGATGAAAGTTGGTTTTCTTAAAAGATAAACAAGATTGACAAACCTTTAGGTAGATTAAGATAAAAAAGTGGACCTAAATAAATAAGATCAGAGACTATAATGGAGACTTTACAATCAATACCACATAAATACAACTGATTGTTAGAGACTATTATGAACAACTATATGCAAAAAATTAGAAAACATAGAAGAAAAGGACAAATTCCTGTATGCATACAACCTGAACAGACTAATAACAAGTTATGAGATTGAATCAGTAATAAAAAGACTCCCAACAAAGAAAAGTTCAGGACTAGATGGTGTTGCTGCTGAATTCCACCAAACTTTTAGAATTAATATTAATTCTTCTCAAACTTTTCCAAAAAATGAAAGGAAGGGAATTCTTCTAAGCACACTCTATGAGGCCAGCATTACCCTGATCTCAAAACTAGAGAAGGACAAACAAAGGTAGCCACAGGCCAATATCACTGATGAACATAGACACAAAAGTTCTTAAAAAAAATACTAGCAAATCAAATCCAACAGACATCAAAAAGATTATACACCATGATAAAGTATGATTTATTCCAGGGATGGAAGGATGATTTAACATACATAAGTCAATAAATGTGATAGATCATATCAACAGAATGAAGGACAATAATCATATGATCTTCTCAATAGACAAAGGAAAATCATTTAATAAAATTCAAAACCTTTTCTTGATAAAAACTGAACAAATTAAGCATAGAACAAACATACCTTAAAACAATAAAAGTCACAAATGGCAAACCCACAGCTAACATCATACTGAAAGAGGAAATTTTGAAAGCCTTTCCTCTAAGATCTGAAAGAAGACAAGAATGCCCACTTTTGCCACTTTTATTCAATATAGTACTGAAACTCCTATTCAGAGCAATTAGGCAAGAGAAATAAATTAGGGGCATTCAAATACAAAATGAGGAAATCAACTTGTCCGTGTTTGCAGACAACATAATCTTATGTTTAGAAAAACCTAAAGACTCCACCAAAATCTGTTTGACCTGATAAACAAATTCAGTAAAGCTGCAGAATAGAAAATCAACACACAAAAGTCAGCAGCGTTTCTATACACCAATTGCAAACCATCTGAAAAAAAAAATCAAGAAAGCCATCCCATTTACAACAGGTGCAAAAAAATTACCTATGTATAAATGTAACCAAAGAGGTGAAAGATCTCTTCAGTGAAAACTATAAGTCACTGATGAAAGAAATTGAAGAGGACACCAAAAATTGAAAGTTATCCTATGGTCAAGGATTGGAAGAATTAATATTGTTAAAATGTCTATACTAGCCAAATAAAACTACACATTTAATGCAATCACTATCAAAATAATAATAATATTCTTCACAGAAATAGAAAAAACAATCCTAAAATTTATATGAAATCAGAAGAGACCCCAAATAGACAAAGCAATTTGAGCTAAAAGGACAAAGCTGTAGGCACCACACACAAAATGTACTACAAAGCTATAGTAACCAAAACAGCATGATACTGGTATAAAAACAGACACATAGCCCAACTGAACAGCATAGAGAACCCAGAAATAAATTTACATATTTACAGCCAAATGATTTTTGACAAAAGCACCAAGAACATACAATGGAGAAAGGACAGTTTCTTCAATAGGTGGTGCTGGGGAAACTGGATATTCATATGCAGAAGAAGGAAACTAGATCCCTATTTCTCACCATTACAAAAATCAACTTGATGTGATTAAAGACTTAAACATAAGACCCCAAACTATGAAACTATAAGAAGAAAATATAAGGAAAATGCTTCAGGACATTGGTCTAGGCAAAGACTTTCTAGATGAGATCTCAAAAGCACAGGCATCAAAAGCAAAAATAGACAAATGGGGTTATGTCAAACTAAAATGCTTATTCATGGCAAAGGAAACAACAAAGTGAAGAGACAACCTACAGGATGGGAGAAAATATTTACAAACTACCCATCCAACAGGGGATTAGCATTCAGAATGTATAAGGAACTCAAATAACTCAACAACAGCAACAAAAAAATCCAATTTTAAAACAGACAAATGATATGAATAGATATTTCTCAAAGAAGACATACAAATGGCAACAAATACATGAAAAAATGCCCAACATCACTAATTATCATGGAAATGCAAATCAACACCACAATGAGATATCATAGTATCCCAATTAAAATGACTATTATGAAAACATAAAAGTTTGCAAGTGCTGATGATGGAGAGAAAGCAGAAGTCTTACACACCATTGATGGGAATGTAAACTAGTACAACCATTATGGAAACCAGTATGGAAGTTACTCAAGCAACTAAAAATATAAATACCATATCATCCAGCAATTCCACCACTGGGCATATATCCAAAGGAAAGGATATTAATATATCAAAAAGATATCTGCCCCCCCCCCATGTTTATTGCAGCACTACTTGTAATAATCAAGATATGGAATCAACCTAGTTGCCCATCAATAGAACAATGAACAAATGAAATGTGGTATGTATACACCATGGAATATTATCCAACCATAAAAAAGAATGAAATCTTGTCATTTGTGGTAACATGGATGAGCCTGAAGGACATTATGTTAAGTGAAATAAACCAGACACAGAAAGACAAATACCACGTGTTCTAACATATGTAGGAGCCAAAAAGGGTTGATCTCCTAGAAGCATAGAGTTAAATAGTAGTTATAAGAAGCTGAAAAGTATAGGGGGATAAATAGGTATAGGGAGGGGTTGGTTAATGTTTTCAAAATTGCAGTTAGGAGGAAAAGTTCTAGTGTTCTGTAGCACAGCAGAGTGACTACAGTTAACAATAATTTACTCTATATTTCAGAATAGCTAGAAGAGAATTTTTAATGTTTTCACACAAGGAAATAGTATTTGAGGCCGAGTGCAGTGACTCACGCCTGTAATCCCAGCACTTTGGGAGGCCAAGACAGGCAGATCACCTGAGGTCAGGAGTTTGAGACCAGCCTGACCAACATGGAGAAACCCTCTCTCTACTAAAAATACAAAATTAGCTGGGCCTGGTGGTGCATGCCTGTAATCTCAGCTACTCGGGAGACTGAGGCAGGAGAATCACTTCAACCCAGGAGGCGGAGGTTGCTGTGAGCCGAGATTGCACTCCAGCCTGGGCAACAAGAGTGAAACTCCATCTCAAAAAAAAAAAAAAAGAAAAAGAAATAGTATTTGACATAATGAATATATCAATTATCCTAGTTGTATTATTACACATTATCTGTATGTATCAAAATATCACATACTCCACCATTATGTATAATTATCTTAAACATGAAAAATTATGACCCAGTTATATGCTCTCTACAAAAAACTTCAAACATAACAATCTAAGTAGGTTGAAATTAAAAGGATGGAAAAAGATATTATGAAAACGTTTATCAAAAGAAACAGAAGTAGCTTCTTCAATTCTATTAATATCTGATAGAGTATTTATCAGATATTAATATCTGATAAAGTAGTCTTCAGGGCAAATAAAATTACCAGAGACAAAGAAGAATGTTATGTAATAATAAAGGAGTCAGCCCACAAAGAAGACATAGCAATTCTAATTGTGCATCCACCAAACAACATAGCTGCAATATGTGAGCAAGAAACTGACAGAGCTGAAAGGAGAAATAGACAAATCTACAATTATGGTTGGAAACTTCAACACCTCCTCTGTCAGCATTTAATAGAACACTAGACCAAAAATCAGCAGAGATATAGAAGAATTTAGCAACAATCAGTTAATACCACCTAATTGACGTGTAGAATACACATTCTTTTTAAGCACTTATGGAATATATACCAAGATACATCATACTGTGGAAGATAAAACAAGCTTTAACAATTTAACAATTTTAAGATAATTGAAACAATACATAGTTTATTTTCTGGCCACAATGGAATAAAACTAAAAATCAATAACAGAAGGATAACAGAAAAATCTCCAAACACTTGGAAACTAACCAACTTACTTCTAAATAATTCATGGGTCAAAGATTAAGTCTCAAGGAAATTTTTTTAAAACACTAAATAAAAATGAAAACACAACACATCAAAATTTGTATATCACAGCTAAAACAGTGCTAAGAAGAAAATTTATAGAACTAAATACTTAATTTAGAAAACAAGAAAACTCTAAACAATTTAAACTCCCAAATGTAAAAATTGAAGGGCAAAACAACCCAGAGCAAACAGAAAGAGAGAAATAATATAGATAAGAGCAGAAATCAACGAACTAAAAAACACTGATGAAATAAACCAAAAAAATTTAAATAAAAGAGGAGAGAGATCATGCTCATGAATTAAAAAACTAAACAGTAAAAATGTCAATACTCTCCGAAGTATTGCATGTTTAATTCATATTTAATGAATTTAAATATGTTTAATGTTAAGCTTAATTCAAAATCCCAACAAGATTTTCTGTAGATAATAGACAATATTACTCTAATATTTACATGAAAAGGCAAAGGAGCTAGAATATCCAAAACAATTTTGAGCAGATAGAATACAGTAGGAGGTATCAGTCTACTCAATTTCAAAACTTATTATATAGGTATAGGAATCAAGACTGGTAGTATTCGTAAAGGAATAAACATATAGATTGATGGAACAGAATAGAGAACCCAGAAATAGATCCATATAAGTACAACTTACTCATTTTTAAGAAAGATGTAAATACAATTCAATGCAGGAGGAATAGTCTTGTCAACAAATGGTACTGGAGCAATTGAATATCCACGGGCAAACAACAAAAACAAAACCTTGATGTAAACCACAAACATTATGTGAAAGTTTATTCAAAATGGATCACAGACTTAAATGTAAAATGTAAAACTGTAAAACTTTCAGAATAGAAGCATAGGAGAAAATCTTCAAGATTTAGGACTAGGCAAAACATTTTTAGATTGAACACTGAAAGCATAATATGTAAAAGGAAAATATTGATAAATTGAGCTTCATCAAAATGTTTAACTTTCTTTCTTCAAAAGACCCTCTTAAAAGAATGAAAATACAAGGTACAGATTTGGATAAAATACTTGCAATCTACATATCCACTAAATGACTGGCATCTAGAATATATTAAAAACACTAAAAACATACAATTCAATTAGAAAATGGGCAAAATATATGCAAAGACACTTTATTGAAGAATATATGCAAATGTCACATAAGCCCATAAAACAATGGTCAGCATCATTCGCCATAAGGAAAACACAAAACCACAACGAAATATCACAACATACCTATCAGAATCGGCAAAATAAAAAATAGTGCTGAAATCAAATGCTGTTGAATATATAGAGAAACTGAGTCACATATAGACGACTGGAGGGAATGTAAAATGTTACCACCACCTGGGAAACAGTTGTCAATTTTTTTAGAAACTAAACATGTAACTGCCATTGACCCACCAACTGTACTCCTGGGCTTTTACCCCAGAATAATCAAAACTTAAGTTGACACTAAAACCTGTGCATGAATGTTTATAGCATTCTTATTCATAGTAAAAATCCCAAACTGGAAATAACCCCAATGTCCTTCAATGGTTTAAACAAACTAGGGCATATCCATATCATACCAGCAATTAAAAGGAATTAACTATCAACACACAGAACTCGGATGACTCCCCAGATAATTATGCTGAGTGGAAGGAAAAAAAAAACCAATCTCAAAAGGTTACAAATTGTATGACTCCATTTCTATAACATTCATAAAATGACAAAATGATAGAAATAGAGAACAGATTAGTAGTTGCCAGGGAATAGCAAAGAAGGAAGTGAGGCTAGGAAAAGGACAATGTGAGGGATCCTTGTAGTGATGTAAGTATTCTACATCTAGTCTGTATCAATGTCAGTATCCTGCTTTTTTGTACTGCTGTTTTGCAAGATGTCACCAGTGGGGGAAACTGGGCAAAGGGTACTAAAATAACTGTGTATTATTTCTTACAACTACTTGTGAATCTATAATTATTTCAAAATTAAAAGCTTGAAACAACAATAAACACAATAGACACTTCACATCAAAATATTAATAGAACTTTTATTGCTTGTTTTCCTAAATTAGTGTTACTAAATAATTTCTCTGAACTGAGTTGGTCAGTGAAGACATCTGGTTTCTTCCAGATTTGCTGCGTTTCCCCCCACCCCTCCGTCCTCACCCTAGACCCTTTCAGGAAAAACTTACCTGGGCACTTTCAGTCCTCCCCTGCTCAGTAGGCCTGGTCAGACTTCCAGACTCAGTTCTCAGAGCCTTCTTCCCTTATCATTCAGCCCTGGAGGGCATTCTGGAGACCACCTGTCTACTAAAATTAAGGGAATTAAGGAAACAGACATAATCTAGTTTCATTCATTTGAAATAGTGACGCAGTCAGCAGTCATACATTCTCAATAGAGATGAAATACCACAAATAGAGAAGTATTAATTTAGCAGAGATGGATATGGAAGACTAGTAAAATTAAGAGAAAATGCAGAAGCAGTAATAATTTCTTAAAAACTGTTGTTTGGTGAGATATCAATGTCTGGGGCTCACCATTAGAGTGAAGAACCTTCAGCCGCATCTATACAGAGCAGCCATTTGTGGGTGAGCTCCATGAAATGTGCCGTATATTCCTTGGGTGTCTGGTTGCTGCCTCCTGAAGTTAGCCTTTCATAGCACCATGGACCTTATATCCCTTCTTAATTGTTTCAGATTCATTTTGCTGTAAGTGTGAGACCCATTTCATGCAGAGTTTTTATTGAAACCTTACTGGTGCACAACTAGCCATTTACTGGTAGATTTAGTGAGCAGATTTTCTCAACCACAGCACAAAGTTAGATTTGAAGGGCTGCAAAGATAACTCCAAGCGAGTTTTAATATGTTAATATATTAGTATTTATTGTCAGCGTTTTGTTTGTAAAAATTAAATAGGTTTCCCAAAGCACCTACCTTCTGACCCCACTCCATTAACAGAGGCTTAATTATTTACACGTGTCTAAAGTTTGATATTACAAAAAGGAATTTATATATATTTTTAAATACTAAGATGTAATATCAATTGATGATAATTTCAATACATACACAAATTATTTATTGACCTAGTATCTGTATTTCCTTATAAAGACAAACTGAGTTATAATAAATGCTATACTTTGACCTTGTTATCATCATAATTTGTTTTTATTGTTAGGAAAACCTATATATCACATGACATGTGTAAGAAAGGGAGGAGGGAAGAAGCTGATTTATGTGCTCTCCAACAAATCATATTCACCTTCTTCCTTGGAGGCCACTTGACCTCTGCAAACCCATATGTTATCCATCTCTCTGTCCTCTAAGCATGTGGTCACTGGTTGTGGGTGGGTTCTACACTCTGGGTTTGTTTTGATAAATGAAGAGCTGACTCAAATACCATGTGTGACCTGCCCGAGACTGAGTCTCAGGTTTCTGACATGTGAAGCCGCCATGGAGGTTTTGGTGAGTGTAAAGAGAAATGACCACAAATTTGAAGAAGTTGTCTATCTCGAGAGCTGGTGTTATTCAGTCACGTTGGGCAGATTTTGTTTTCTGAAGGGTGAAGAATAATGGAGATGGGGTTATTCTTGAATGCTGCTGATTCTTTGGAGTTTGCTGAGTTGCTTTAGGAAACAAGAAATGAATCGGAGGCCCAGGTAGTTCCTCACTGCCTCCAGGACCCAGCACCACTGGGTCACCCTAGGGAGCAACGATAAAGAGAACATTAGGGACAATATCTCTGGCCTGGACTCTGGTCACCTAAGAAGGGGAACCCTTGACAGTGACAATGAAAGAGAGAAAAATGTGGTGGATACTACCTGATGAGGATCCCACCTGCAGATGTTCTCAGATCATTTTGTGAACACACAGGAGAGAGCAATTAGGGAAATACAGAGAAAACTTTATGGTATTTGGAAAGGCAGAACTACCACACTACTCAGAATTAGGATCCTGGACATTTGGGAGTTAAACATAAACGTGACCCCATTTTATCATCACTGGCTGAGGAGGCTTACTAATTTGGTATATGACTATATCTGCATTTATTACTTTTTAGTAACTACAGTATTTCCAAAACTTTACATGCGGTAACTTGGTTCTTTAAAAAGCCTTGCCAGGCAGATATTGTCCCCATTTGACTTATAGGATTAGTGAGGCTCAGAGTGTCACTCAACTGCTTGAATGGTAGGTGTGTCTGTTCTCAAAGGCTGGGCTACATTTCCTCACTAGCTGTATCCCCGATTTCCAATCCTGAGCTTGATTCCAAAGAATACAGGAGTCCTGTGGAAGGATAGGCATGCTACACCTTGAATCCCATTTAGAAGTTCACCCGAGGGATGGCTCTTGACCATGACAGGGCCAGTCATCACACCTCATCCTGTAGGGAGAAGGAGTAGAGCTCATAGATAGAGGGAAGGAGGAGGAGTTTCCTAAGGGCAATTGTGTTCTGGCCCAACAAATCCACACTGTCCACTATATCTCCCTGTCTGAGGAAGCGATGTATCACTTGCGGGGTGGGAGATCAAATGGGTGAGGAAGATTGCGTCACACAGAACAGAAGCTTCAAGGCCTTGCCTCACAAATGATTCATTGCAATTATCTCCAGAGCCTGAACCCCTGGGATCCAGGCCATCATCTCCCTGACAGGAACAGATAACAAACTTGTTTCTCCCCAAACCTGATGCCTGAAATCAGACTGCCCACCTCTTCCCTGGAAAACAGTCCTCATAGATGAGTAACAAGATTGTCAATTCTGAGGGCACCAATTCTAATCTGTCTTGTCAGGTCAACCCAAACAGATTTCTTTCTCAGAAAATTGATTTCTTCAAACAATTATATGGCAAGCATTTGCCATTCCCTTAAGAGATGGACACAATAACAGAAAAGAAGCTAGAACATAGTATCCATATAATTTTTATACCCTGTGTTGCAGACTGAGACAGAGATTAGGCTGGGTGACATGCAGTGTGTATCACCCACATAGAAGTGGCAAAATTTATTTAGCTTGAAGTACATGGTTACCATGTATAATTAAAACTTTCAAAGAGTTGCCCATTGATCGAAAAACATTATCCCTTGCTCTCGTTTCCAGCTGTATGTGGAGCTGATTGGCTCAGTTAGGGGCAATATGCCTTTGATATTTGACTCCGTTGTTCACTTTAACTTTTAACAGACAGGCTGGAGAGTGGAAGCTGGCCTGGTGATGTGCTAATTCTTGTTTGTGATTTACCCTGGAGGAACTATAAGAAACCTGCAACTTATTGTACATTAACAACTGAAACTGGAGACAACCACATCTGGTTTGTTGGTTGGTCCTCCCCCACCCCTCCCTCTGCTTTTTTTTTTAAAAAAAACCACAGTAACCCAAAATGCTTGAGCTAGATAGTCTGATTATAATGGTTAATTTATCAGGGATAAAAGGTTGGAGGATAAATTGCCCCAGAGAGAAAGGTTGAGTCATTTTGCAAGACGGGCTATAAGCATCAGTAAATAAAAGCAATTTTTTTAGCCTATTAAGGAATTTCTCAAAAACATTGTGTAAAGAATGTGTGGTAAAGCTTTTAAAATGCATTCAAGTTTTGCAGTTGGAGGGCCAAGTGGCTCTGAACCACTGGAGTACTCTGTCTGGTACCAGTTTTGGTCTCTCACAGAGGCCCATAGTTCTGAGGAAGAAGATGGGGTGTGGGTTGGTTTGGGGTAGGAAGCAATCAGCTTAAAAAGGGGCGCCTTTTTCCATTAAAAATATTAAAAATGTACTTTATGATTGCATTGGTGTGAAGAAAAATGTATTAACATTACGTATGAAAACATTTTAAACTCTCCCCCCCAATCCCCTTCCCTCTTCTCTGCTTCCCTCTTCCCGCAATCTGTCCCTCTGTTTCCACCTGCTTTCCTGTCCATTCCTTTCCTTGTTTCTGGCTTTGTCTATCACAACACTCTCCATAGTCTCTTATCCCGGCCACTGCACTGTCTCGCCTGCTGTTTTTCTGACTCACCTTTGAAATATTCCTTTGACTTTAATTAAACTCAAGGGCCTGGAAAACTTATTCAATCCTGTCTTTAAAAAAAAAAATAGACAAGCATAATTTCCAGGCTGTTTTCTTCATTTTCAGTTCCTACACTTTTTTCAGCTCTCAACAACTGTAATCTCCTCTTTCACACAATACTTTCTTTTCCCAGAGTCAACCAACTTGGCCTAATGTCAATTGAGCATTGATTTTTTTTTTTTTTTTTAAAGAAAATGCTACGAATAAAGAGGCTAGCACAATGAAAAAGATCCAGTGGCAATTGGAATGAATGGCCCTGCATTTTTAAGACTTCTGAAAATGATTTTTCATTTAAGAAATGCTTTTGACTCTAGTCCAGACCAAAACAAAGAAGGGTCAAATTTTCCTGAGAATCACAATGTAGTGATGCCTGGGATTTATCAAGAAAATCTTTCATGATGAGATTTCCAGTTCATATTTCCAGGTGTGGAAAGTGTTTTCCCAGAAGTTTAATGAGAGCACCAACAGGGTAGGTACTTGCCTGATTCAAACAGGTAAATAGATTTGTGGTCTTCCCATCACACGTGGGTTTTATTGATTCTACCGCTGTAAGTTACATGAGATTAAGATGATGTTGAAATGAACTCACCATGCTCAGGTCCTAGAGAGAAAATCCATGACTCACATGGATGAGTCTTAGTGAATGAGCTTGGCTAGAGGATTGTGTGTCTCTTGGGAACTTCAAAGCTCAGAAAACAAGCTGTTTCTTAAAACTAGGCAGTAAAACCATTTATGAAAACTCCAACCATGATTTCAGAGCACATGAGAGGATGGTGAGGAAATGAGAAACCAAATGAAATGCCAAGGAAAGAAGTTACCATTTTCTGAGCTTCTACTGTGTTCTGGACATATCACAGACAACATCTCATTTCATCCCTCTCAAGAGACCCAGCAGGAAAGTATTCTCTGTGAGCAACCCCCCTGCAACCACCACCCATTTCACCGGTGAAGAAACACAGGTGGAGAGTCTAAACAACTTGCCCAAGTTTACATACAGTTGATGTATAAGCCCTTTTGCGATTCTTTCGCCTTTGAAGAAGCCATTCTTCAAGCATCTTCCAGTATCTCCAGCCATTCTTCCAGCGTCTTCCAGTATCTCTAGCCATTCCTTCAGCATCTCTTCTTGGAGACTTAAGAGTAGAAGCCATTTATATTAGGGCTTCCAGAAAAGTGATGTTGTTATTTAAAAAGAAAATATTAGCATGTTGTTGGAAGCTCCAAAGCTCCTATGGTAGGACAGGAATCCAGCTGGGGGTGAGGGACTTGGGGGCTGGGGAGAGTGGGCATGCACCAGCGAGGAGCCAGCCATCAGCCATCTGCTCTGGGCACTTTATGTGGTTCCTTCACCCTTCCAGGCACCACATTACAATTGTCACAGCAAAGTCCTTCAGGACGATGTGATACAAAGATGACATTGCCATTTATCACTCCTTAAACGAAAATAAACAGAGGGAGATTATTAAATATTGCAATATCGTATATGTTGTGTCTAATTTAGAATTCACCATAGAATAAAATCATCACTGTTTACAAAAATACTGTCTTAGTGCTGGGTACTTTCAACGAGATTCCCTACGTGCAAGGAAAGCACAACAAGCATGTTTTCTATCTGAATGCCAAACTCGGAGAGGTTACCTTATTAAAAACCCTAGTTCCCTTGTTTATATAAATGCCAGCTGTTTTTAGAAAATATCGTAGTTCATAAATACTGCATCCCCTCAGATCATCTCCTCCTCAGCCTCTGTCTTCAACATGGTACCAGGAAAAGTGTCAGAACTTGCAAAACCACTTTGAATCCACAAATAAAGTGTGGATATTTAAAAAAAAAAATTCAATGCATAAACCCCTGGGAATAACGGAGACAAGCCAAAGAAATGGGCTTGTCTTTTTAGGAGCTCCCAGAAAGGAGAAAAATCCTCCAGAGAGGCTCCTAACTGGGTGGAAAAAGGTTCAAAATGGAACCAAAGTTTAATTGCCTCTCCAGGAGCCAAGCCAGGCCTGGAGGGAAAATGGGAGACAGGTCTTTGATTCAGTGCATCTGTACCGAAGAAGCCTCACCGTGTGCAGGCCGGCATGATCCTCCCCCTCCTGGAATGTGTTCGCACTTCCTGTGTCCTTCCCCATACACACTAATGCACCTGTGGGGTGGGGAAGGGGTGAGGAAGGGGCCAAGACAAGCTTGGGCCCCAAGAAAGAAATTACATAACATGAAAGTCATTCTGGGTTTGTCTCATTAACCTATAAATTAAGCTGATCCTGTAGGCCAGAGTAGAAAGGAGTTTGCAGATATTTTGAAAACCNAATTAAGCTGATCCTGTAGGCCAGAGTAGAAAGGAGTTTGCAGATATTTTGAAAACCAATCTAGTCCAGTGGTTCTCAAAGTGTGCTCCTTGGACCAGCAGCAGCCATCAACATCATCTGGGAATTTGTGAGAAGTGCAAATTCTCAGGCCCCACCTCAGGCCCACTGTATCAGAAGGTCTTGGGGAGGGCCTAGCATCCTGTGCTGTAACATGTCCTCCAAAGGATGCTGGTGCCGATGTGGGTGCATCCTGTATTTTCAAAACCATTGGCCTGGTTTACTGGGTAATGGTAACCCCCAGGGCTATGCCTTCCTGATTTTATGCTTCTGATAATTGAATGCTTACTATCCTTTAATTTAAGCATTCCCACAACCTTTTGTGGTTGGTACTAATATTTTTCCCACTTTACAAATGAGGAAACAGATATTCATAGAGATTGAAGAGTACTCAAAACACTGACCTAGTCAGTGTGAGAATAAGGTTTAAATCCACAGACAACACTGTTGACATGCACTACGATTCTCCACATTGGAACTCCTCTCCGATCAGAAATATCTGACTTGTGAAAGGAAACTGTAAGAATCAATAAGACCTAACACAGAACTTCAGACTGTAGGCTTGCGAGAAATGTTAGAATCCACCTTTCAACTTACATATAAATTCTCTACAGTAATGTTCCCTGAAGGGTATTCCAGGGACCACTAGTTTCACAGAATATCAACAGGCAGATACACATCGAGTTCCATGGCCACATAAGTTTGAAAAGTGCTGGCTTAAACTTTGCTGAGTTAATTTCCTAGCAGCAGGACTTCTCAGTGCTGTTGATGAACGTGATGAGGCACGAGGCGACCCCCGACAGGTACCGAGCATACCATACGTCTCATGTTTAATTGACTATGGAACTGTTTGCTCCCAGAGCATTTCTGGATTTTGTAAGGCTGTAGAATAACATTTTGGAAGCCCTCACCTGCAATATGCTTCGGAAGGCAGGATCCGGACTGTGAGTGAAGATCTCCAGTCTTAGCACACTTCCTGCTCTCCAGGCAGCCCAAGCTGTGAGCAGATATGCCTGCCTGCTTGGAAGTTCTGTGTGTTGAGTGGAAACCTCCTCCTCAATAGCTTCCTGCCACTGCTACTTATTCTTTCCTGGGCAAGACCGAGGATAAGTCTAGTAAGTCCCTCTTTCACATCCAAGCTCCTTGGAGATGAGAAGGCAAGCACGCTATTCCTTCCTAAGACTTGTTTCTCCAGAACTCAGCTCTCCAGGCCTTCCAGCCTTTGCTCAGTGCTATTGTCATCCCCTTTCATCTGGATTATTGCAGTAGCCTCAATATTTTGATATTTTGACTCCTCTAATGCCCATGGCAGCCAAAGCAGAAAATATGAATAATCCTATCTTGTCCCTGCTTCAAACACTTCAGTGGTTCTTCATTGAACTTGGATTGAAACCCAGTTCTCTAACTGGCCTAATGCCCTGCGACATCCTCCTTCCTACCTGAAAATTTAACAGTGCCTTTTCTTCACGAAGCTCTGGCTACACTCTCCTCTCCATTCCCAACTGGCTCTTTCCCACCTCCAGGCCTCTGTCCTTGCTGTTCCCTCTTCCTGAAATGCTCTTCCTCCACTTACTGAGAGGCTGCCTCCCACTGACCTCTTAGGTCTTAGTTTAAACTGTCACCTTCTCAGAGGCCTTCCCAGACAACCAATCTCTCTTAGGGTTCCTATTACCCCCTGCCTCAGCACTCTGCCCCTTCCCTTATTATACAGCCCATGCTTCCTAATTCTATGCTTGTGTGAGGATTGGTTTAATATCTGTATCCCCTGCTCAAAAGTAAAATCATTTGCATATCCAATAAAGACCCTTATGCCTTGCATATAGCCTGCTCTCAAAATTTTGGGATGAATGGACAATTGTTGGTCTCCAGACCCCTCACATCCTTCACCTCCACCTTCCCAACTGCTAGTTCCTAGAATTTACACACACAATAGGTGTGCTCTGCCTCATGAAGTTACTATCTCCTATGCCCTGGATACCATATCTCAATTCACACCAGAGACCAAATTACCTTTTCCAGTGGCTCACACTAGACTAACATTAAGTCTTCAAACACTCTCAGCTCTTTCCACATGTGCTCCCCTACAGTATGACTTGCCTGGGCTAAAAATATGCTACAAATTCCCAGGCCTCATCACAGATCTTCTGTCTTAACATCTGTTGACTGCTTCTCTTTTTTCAAGCATGAAGTCATCTCATTCTTATCGTAGTCACTGATATCTTGCACAGAGCTAGGGTGAGGAGTGAAGACTAAGTCCTGTGACTCAGACCTGCAGCGGCTTCCCACTAGATTGGCACCCTCCTTTGTTGATAGTGTGTCCTTCAGTTGAAGGGCTAAAGGTGGCACTTCAGGTGCTGTGTCACCCAGGGAAAGGCACGCAATTTGGGGAGCCCGTGCACCTGAACTGACAGTGAAGGTAGCCCTGTTTGAGCAGAGAAATCGATCCCTCCATTCTCACAAGTACTTTTATTCCCCCCATTTGGGATCCCATATCTCTTTTTCTTCTCCCCACCTTTGGGGGCACCTACCCTTCTATGTTGTGGACCTGTCTGAGCTAAGTAAATTTCCTTCTTCCACAGTCATTTGGAAATTTAAAATGCTCTCTGGCTGGCCAGGCACGGTGGCTCACACCTGTAATCCCAGCGCTTTGGGTTACCGAGGCAGGTGGATCACTTGAGGTCAGGAGTTCGAGACCAGCCTGGCCAACATGGTGAAACCCCATCTCTACTAAAAATACAAAAAATTAGCTGGGTGTAGTGGCAGGTGCCTATAATCTCAGCTGCTCGGGAGGCTGAGGCAGGAGAACTGCTTGAACCTGGGAGGCAGAGGTTGCAGTGAGCTGAGATCACACCAGTGAACTCCAATCTGGGTGACAGAGCAAGACTCTGTCTCAAACATACATACATACATGCATACATAAAAAATACTCTCTGTTTTCACCTTCAGTATTTACTGTAGAGATTGAATTAAGCTTAAGAGGAGGAATATAATGTAATGATTAAGGATTAATAATTAAAATCATGGTCTTCAGATGCAGACGGAATTGGGTTATAATCCTGGCTTCATCAATCACTAAATGTCACCTCAGGAAAGTTGTTAAGGGCCCTCAGGATCCTCACAAAATAGACCATTCACCTTCCAGAATGTAGCAAGAATCTAATTGGCACTATGGCTGCCATGGGTAAAAGGGGGCTGGAGCTGTCATTTCTTCTTATTGTTTAGTCTCTGTCATGTCTTTTTTCCATATCTAGTTGCTCTAAAGGTGGAGATTAGCAAACTTTTTCTGTGGAGATCAAGATAGTAAAGATTTTAGGTCTCATGGGCTGTACAGTCTCGGTTGAAACCACCCAACTCTGTCACTGTAGGGCAAAGACATACACAAACAACATAGGAACAAATGAGCATGTCTGTGTTTAAAAAAAAAAAAAAACAAAAAACCTTAATTTGTAGGTGACTGTTTGATGGCTTTGGAAACTCTGAGCTCCTGGCTTCCATGCAACTTGACTTCTGGCCTGAAAGATAGGCAGGAATCTGTGCCACTGTGATCATGTAAGTTTTAGTTTTGCCAGATGAATCTCTGTGCTATTTGTGGGAAACTCTGCAGGTCGTCCAGGAAGAATGACCTCAGTCAGCCAAGAAAATCTGTCTCGTTGGGAAATGTCTTGGTGGTGACAAAATCAGTTTGTACAAAGAGGAAAAGATACTTGTCCAATCCATGGAAATGACAAAGCTAAGTTCCTGCATCAAATGCCACATTAGAAGAGATTCTAATAAGTAGCAATCTGTGAAGAGGAAGGAATCACATGTAGCCTCATGGGTTTCCTGGCTGGCTCTAAATTCTCCTTATTAACTAGAATTGCATTTGGCTGCTTGTAGCTAAAATCTGACTGTAGTGGCTGAATCAAATAGATTTAATATTGGTAACCTAATAGAAAGTCTTTCAAAGACCATGGTTCCTCCTAGCTCCCTGTCCTGTTATCCTTCTAGTGTCTCTCTTGACTTCACAGCCACAAGATGGCTGCTCTGAGTCCAGGCATCGGGTGCAAACTTTAGGCTAGAACAAGAAAAAAATGGTAAGCAACAAAGTCCTCTCCAGAGTTATCTGCCCCAGGAGCCTTTCACAGTGGACTTTGCACTTACATTTCATTGGCCAGATAAGGGTCACATGACTACCCTGAGCTTCAGGGGAGTTTGGGGAAATGAGTTTCTTTAACTGGGCACATTGATACCTCAAACAAATCTGGAGTTCTCTTATTGAGAAAAAAAGGAGAGTGGATTTTGAGGTAGGCAATAGCAAGGTCTGTCACATTATCCAAAAATGGCAAGTGTGTGCTGCACAGTGGTTGAAAATGGGACTCTAAAATTGGACTGACTTGGCCAGGGTTCCTCATTTCTGAAGGGGAATCATATAACCTCTCTCAGGGTTGTTGTTATGATTGGATAAAATAATCCATGTAAAGTGCCAGACATTAACAGACATCGTTATTGTTTACTATTGCTGCTATTCTTCCTCCCCGTCCCTTGAAAACTGCGTTTTTCTTTTTTTGAAGTAAATTCAATTTCTTTGAAGTATATAAACGAGAGAATGCTTGGAAGATTTGAATAATTCTGTTTGAAGGAGTCCCAAGAGGGTCTTTGAACTAGATTCTGAAAAATGAGTAGGAATTTGCCAGGCAAAAAAGAGGGAACCACGAAGGGCATTCCAGGAAAAGGGAACAGCAAATGCAAAAGTGTGTCAGAAAAGAACATTTAGCCTCATCACATCACCTAGTAGTGATTCTCTCTAACTGCGAGCTATCGGGGGAACGTTTCCTAGGGTCTAAGGAGCATGGCTAGAGATTAAGAGGCAATTGTGGTGGCTCCTCTATCAAGCACAAGCTCTTTGTAAAGTGTTTATGTTCGTTAAATGGAAACAACCAAAAATGTAGAATTGTCTGTTCAGAAACTGTTGGACTACATTTTATTCTGCACTTGCTATGCCTGTCCTGGACTCAGCACTTTACATTCAGTAGCATGTGCACCATTCTGGTAACTTTATGAAGTAATTGTTGTAATCCCTCTTTCATGCGTGAGCAAACTGGAGTTCAGGCAGGTTAAACAAGATGATCAGCCAAGTTCACCCAAGCAAGGGCCAGAGCTCTTAATGGTGACTCTGTCATCTCTCCAGGCAAGCCATCTACCTCCTCCATTATCATTTTTATGATTTTTATTTATTTATTTATTTTTTGAAATGGAGTCTTGCTCTGTCACCCAGGCTGGAGTGCAGTGGCGTGATCTTGGCTCACTGCAACCTCCGCCTCCCAGGTTCAAGCAATTCTCCTGCCTCAGCCTCCCGAGTAGCTGGGATTATAGGCATGTGCCACCGCACCCGGCTAATTTTGTATTTTTAGTAGAGACGGGGTTTCACCATGTTGGCCAGGCTGGCCTCGAACTCCTGACCTCAGGTGATCCGCCTGCCTCAACCTCCCAAATCGTTGGGATTACAAGTGTGAGCCACCACACCCAGCCTCCATCACCATCTTTAGATCATCTTTATGTAGGCGACTATAGCAATGTTCCTCAAGGCTTAGAATCTTAGGGCTGGAAGAGATTAGAGCTGTGTGTTCCAATACAGCAACTACTGGTTACATGTGACTATCCAGCCTTTGAAATGTAGCCATACAAATGTAGCCTTGAAATGTATGGCTAGTGAAATTGATGAATTGAATTTTAAATTTTATTTAACATTAATTAATTTTAGTTCAAAAATTAATACTAAATTATATATTGGAAAGCTTTAAGTATGTTTGGAATAACTTGGGTATGGGAATATATCTTTTTGCCTGTAAATTTTCTGAAATCTAAATACAGATCAAATGTCTGATGAAAACTTAGCATCTGAATTGAGAGGTACTTTAAGAGTAAGACACCCTCTGGATTTCAAAGATGGAGTACAAAAATAATGTGTAATATGTCATCAATAAATGTTGTATTGATTATATGTTGAAAGGGTAGTATTTTAGGTATGTTGGATTTAATAGAACATATTTTTACACTTCATTTCACCTATTTCTTTTTACATTTTAAAATGTGACTACTAGAGAATTTAAAATTACTTATGTTAACTCACATTATATTTCTACTGAATTGTACTGCTGTAGAGAACACATTTTACTTTTCAGATGGGAAAAGCTGGCTTCTCTCTGTCTTGAAGAGAAGTTGATTGCTGGATGGGGACAGATCCCATTCACACTTTTGTCTCAAATGGCACAAACTTGGACAAGTCACCACGTTTCCATGGATCAAGTTCTAAAAAACTGTAAAACTGTGAAACTACTACAAGAAAACATTGGAGAAACTCTCTAGGCCATTGGTATGGGCCAAAAAATTCTTGAGCAATACCCTACAAACACAGGCAACCAAAGCAAAAATGAACAAATGGGATCACATCAAGTTAAAAAGCTTCTGCATAACAAAGGAAACAAAAAACAGAGTGAAGAGACAACCGCAAAATGGGAGAAAATATTTACAAACTACCCATCTGACAAGGGATTAATAACCAGAATATATAAGAAACTCAACAACTCTATAGTAAAAACTCTAATAATTCAATTTGAAAAGGAGAAAGATATTGGAATAGATATTTCTCAAAAGAAGACATAAGTAGCCAATAGGCACATGAAAAGATGCTCAACGTCACTGATCATCAGAGAAATGCAAATCAAAACTACAAAGAGATATCATCTCACCCCAGTTAAAATGGGTTATATCCAAAAGCCAGGCACTAACAAATGCTGATGAGGATGTGGAGAAGGGGGAACCCTCGTGCACTGTTGGTGGGAATGTAAATTAGTACAACCACTATAGAGAACAGTTTGGAGGTTCCTCAAAAAACTGAAAACAGAGCTACCATATGATTCAGCACTCCCACTGCTGGGTATGTACCCCAGAGAAAGGAAATCAGTGTATTGAAGAGACATCTGTACTCCCACGTTTGTTGCAGCACTGTTGGCAATAGGCAAGATTTGGAAGCAACCTAAGTGTCCATCAACAGATGAATGGATAAAGAAAATATCATGCTTACACACAATGGAGTACTATTCAGTCATGAAAAAGGAATGAGATCTTGTCATTTGCAACAACATGGATGGAACTGGAGGTCATTGTGCTAAGTGAAATAAGCCCAGCATAGAAAGACAAACATTGCTTGTCCTCATTTATTTGTGGGATCTAAACATCACAACAATTGAACTCATGGAGAAGAGAGTAGAAGAATGGTTACCAGAGGCTGGGAAGGGTGGTGAGAGGATGCCAGGGAGATGGAGATGGTTAATGGGTACCAAAAAAAAAAAAAAAAAAATAGAAAGAATAAGCTCTAGTATTTGATAGCATAACAGGGTGACTATAGCCAATAGTAATTTAATTGTACATTTTCAGATAACTAAAAGAGTATAATTGGATTGATGGTAACACAAAGGATAAATGCTTGAGAGGACTGATACCCCATTTTACATAATATGATTATTGTGCATTACATGCCCATACCAAAACACCTCATGTACCCCGTAACTATGCACACCTACTATGTACCCACAAAAGTTAAAATATAGAAATTATTACTAAAAGCCCAAAAAAAACAGGTAAACTTCTTTTACATTCCAGGTTTCTATGATCCTGTTGAAATCTCCAGTTTCAAATACATTAATTATCATAGTTTCATATCAAGAGGAAAACTGGAGTTTTTTGTTTTTTTGTTTTATTGTTTTATTTTTTTTCAGACGGAGTCTCACTCTGTCGCCCAGGTTGGAGTGTAATGGTGTGATTTTGGCTCACTGCAACCCCCACCTCCCAGGTTCAAGTGATTCTCCTGCCCCAGCCTCCTGAGTAGCTGGGATTACAGGCGCAGGCCACCAGGCCTGGCTCATTTTTGTATTTTTAGTAGAGACGGGGTTTCACCACATTGGAAAACTGGAGTTTTACATCTAGTGTAGGAAACTATCTGGTAATGAGTTATGCTTCTGTAATGGTATTTTAGACTTGATTCAAAAGCATAACAGATTAATAATTATCCTTACTGGATAATGTGTAGTATATGTGTGTGTGGTTATATATATATATATATATATATATATATATATATATATATGTACTAACACACACGCACATATATATATACACACACATACACATACTTGTATACACACACACACAAGTTACTATTCTTATTTCAATATTTCAGACAGGAAAACTGATTAAATAACTCATCCAAATTCACTTTGCTAGTAGTAAAGGGTAGAGCTGGGACTCACATTGTAGTCTGTGCGATCCCAATGTCTACACAAATATCCACTTCCCTATAATATCAGTGCCCATGGCCAGCCCCTTCAGAGTGCCCTCTCCTTTTAGTCATCAGCTGTATACCCAGGAGCCACAACTGAGTCTGTGCTGAAATGGGAAGGCGTTCAGAGTCTGGGTGCCCTGAAATCTATAAAAGGTTCAGGGAACTTTGAGGTGGGAGGTTATGAATTAGCCTCCCAGACCAAAGGGAGTGCTGCTCATTTGTTAATTTGATTTTGTTTAGGTTACTGAGCCATGATTCATCCTTAATTGCATTGTTTCAAATGACTAAATGGTCTAAGTATTAACCGACTGCTGAGTGGTTGCCCAGCTTTGGTTTAACTGGGACATCTTCAGCTTAGGAGTCATTAAAATCAAAACACTGTTGGGCTTCCAGTGGGGTATTGGGTCATCTGCTCACTGAAAGATGGTCCTGGTGCCTGGTGGAACTCCAAAAAATGAAGAATGTACCCCTTCTGTCCCTGTTGCCTGTGTGGGAAATGGACCTCCCACTTCATGTGGGGTTGAAAGTTCCCATAGATGGAATGCCAGAGGACAGACTAATCTGATTCAATAGACAGACCTTCCTCCTGACTGTGGACCTTAGCAAGGCACTCCACCAGAAAGGTTTTGAATTTTTTTTTTTTTTTAAGATGGAGTTTCGCTCTTGTTGCCCAGGCTGGATTGCAGTGGTGCGATCTCAGCTCACTGCAGCCTCCGCCTCCCGGGTTCAAGTGATTCTCCTGTCTCAGCCTTCCAAGTAGCTGGGATTACAGGCATGTGCCACCACACCCGGCTAATTTTTGTATTTTTATTTTTATTTTTTTTTAGTAGAGACAGGGTTTCATCATGTTGGCCAGGCTGGTCTTGAATTCCTGACCTCAGGTGATCCACCCGCCATGCCCAGTGTGAAGTCTGATAATGCATAGGAAGATTTCCAGATTAAAATTATTATTCTCAGAACATGTTCTACTGAGCCTCAGATTCCTTTTCTATCAAACGGGAGCAATGTCAGCTCTACCCTTTACTCCACTGAGTAAGCAGAGAAAATGACATGATCTGTTATAATAAGCTTTAGAAACATTTTTCAAACAGTTTATCAAAATGTAAAATATTGTTGGTTGAAAATAAATCTTTTTCAGCACATTTGTGGGTGTCATGAGTCTTTGACTATGGAATGTATTTATGTTTAATTCCATACCATATTCCCAGCCCTATATTTTAAACTAGTAATTCTGAAGAATCCCGGCAGCTTGTGAAAGACTGTCAGGAGCTGAGAAAGGATGTGAACTTGGGCTTCATTCATGGTTAAGTTTCTAAAACATACAGGTTGGAAGTGAAAGAGGCTGTCATGGCAATGACTATATCGGGGCGATGGGCAAGTTTGTTTTGAACCATAGTTTGAGGGTATGACAAACTCCACATTCTAGATTGATGCTTCTCACACTTTAGCATTCATAAAACCACCTGGAGAGCTTGTTAAAAATACAGATTCCTGGACCTGATGCTTGAAGACTCTGATTCAGGGGATCTGGGATGAAACCAGAGATGGCATTTCTAACCTAGTCCTGGTTGATGCTGGTGCTGCTGGTCCACAGTCCATAGTTCGGGTACAACTGTGCTAGGTGAATCCTGTGTAGGATTGCAGCTACTAGGACAAGTCTAACCAGTCCCAGACCCTTCATCTACCAGGACAGGTGGCTAACGCCCCCGAGGAACTCTCCCATCTCAGGAACTGCCAAGCCAAACTGCCCCACTTTCCATTCATTCTGAGAGAGTGAATGGCTCCGGGAGTAATCTCCCTGTCTCAGAACACTCTTATGACCACACATAAATTTACTTTAAAATAAGCAAGGCTTGAACATATAAGAATCCACTTAACATGAAGACTGACAGATTTCAGAATAATGTCCTTGTACTACAAATACCCCCACCCCAGGATGGATTGCAGAGGGCTTAGAAAAGAAAGCCTAGATGGATATCCACATCTGTGAGTGAGACAGAGAGACAGGCTCAGTCACTCTATCCTCCTCATAGCCTTTCCCTGTTCTTTGGGAAAGGGGCAGTGAACAACGGATCTGTGAAAAGAGACCTTTTGACTCTTTCCACATACTAAGCTCCTGAATCAGGCTGGTGTGCTTCAGACATAGCAACACTCTTTAAGGTGGAACATCTGGACAGGGCAAGAAAGGGATTGGCCACATGGACTGGTGGCCAGCTCCAGATGTCTCAAAGGAATAAAGACATTCCCTTGTACAACATCAGAACCATCTGAGCATGCTACAAAATGTGTTTAATTTTGAATCTGAATATAGATTAAAATGTCCATGATTTAAGTCAACAGCAGGAAGACCTGACACTGAGGGACTATGACAATAAAAATTCCTAAGGACACTGACTTGGAGGAGACATTTGCAGTAAATTACAACCATGTTAGGAACATCAGGCTCATAGTTGGTGGAGCATTTGGCTGTGGGTTGTATTACTTTAGCTAAATACTAATATGCATATCTAAGTTCATTCACTCTCCAGATCAGCACAGTATTGTAACAGCCTAATAGAGCATTAGCCTAATTTGATACGCAAGTATTAACATGAAAGGGGATCCCTTTCATGACAAGGTATTATTTCTATAGTAATTTAATATTTTATTGGTCTGAGACAATCCAGTGCCAATTTGCTTCCCTCCCCAAATACAGCCTAATAAACATGGGCTTCTTTGTTGTAGCTGTGGTTTAAGGACAGCCACAGTACGGACAGGGCATGAAGTTTTATTTCCCTGCTCCCCACATCAAACCTCTGTGTCTTCCTCACCACCAGAGGCCCATTGGCACTGTTGATGGTCTGTTTGCATACTTTTCTTTCTTGCCCAAGGGAAGTCAGATGGGATGTTTAAGATCTTCCCCAACTTCCAGATTCTAGGATTGAAAACAGAGCAATAATGTGCCTGCTGTATCCTAAGGCAGGAGATGACTTCACCTTTCCAGACTCCCTGGAATCCCCATGGAGCTGGGCTTGCATCTTATTTAAATGGAAAAGTACAGCCATGACTAAAAAGGAAAATGTCGGTCAGGGTCATGTTGGTGCCAAGGCGCTAGGAAAAAGATAAAGGTCAGCATATTTTTCTCAGAACAGAAGCCTGCTGACCTGTTCCCCCAGAGCAAGATCCCTTGCCCTCCTGCCCCCTACTGAAGCACAGTGTGGGTCTGGGACTGAGAGAGAGACCCTGCTGGCCTGGAACACAAGAGATGGCTGCCACTGCTGCCCTAGCTTCCCCTCCCACAGGGGCATGTGCCCAACCTCCTCTTTCTAGAGCGTCTGACCCTGACCTTGGTCAAGCCCTCCTTACCTCTTGCAGTAGACTTTAAATTGAATTTCCTTGTCTCCAGGGTTTCTCCTGCTAATCCAGCTTCCACCCCGCTGCACAATAATCATTTAATAGAACAGTTCTGAGTAGAACACTCCTCTGCTTCAAAGATTTCCATGGCTCCCCATTGCCTAGAGAATAAAATTCAAATTCTTGTAGTTCTTAAGGTCCTGGCTATGTTTGCAGCTCCCTCTTCCACCTCCATCGTCCCTCCAAGACTTCACTGTTTTCTTCTGCTGCTTCAGCAAATTCAGGACTCCAAATGTACCATGACCTTCTCCATCTCAGGGCCTTTGCTCATCTGGGTTCCTGCTGCAGGGAATTCTGTCCCTTGTGCCTTTTGGACCACTATTCAACCTTTAAAGCCAAGTTCTGATTCCCTCCTTTCCAGAACATTTTCCCCATGCTACCTTAGTCCATTTTTGTTACTATAACAGAATATGTAAGATTGTGTAATTTCTAAAGAAAAGAGGCTTATTTCATTCATGGTTCTGGAGGTTGGGAAGTCCAAGATCTGGCAGCCCATCTGGTGAGGGCCTCAAGCTGCTTCAACTCATGGCAGAAAGCAGAAGAAAGGAGAAGCTCTGTCTCTCATGAGAACAAATCAACTCCCAGGAAAACTAACCCAGCCTCTCAAGAAATCCATCTTAAAAACCTAATCACCGGCTGGGCTCGGTGGCTCACGCCTGTAATTCCAGTACTTTGGGAGGTCGAGGTGGGCGGATCACGAGGTCAAGAGATTGAGAACATCCTGGCCAACATGGTGAAACCCTGTCTCTACTAAAAATACAAAAATTAGCCAGGTGTGGTGGCATGCACCTGTAGTCCCAGCTACTTGGGAGGCTGAGGCTGGAGAATTGCTTGAACCCGGGAGGCAGAGGTTGCAGTGAGCCGAGATTGCACCACTGCACTCCAGCCTGGAGACAGAGAGAGACTCTGTCTCAAAAAAACAAAAAAACAAAAACAAAAACCAAAACAAAACAAAAAAAAACCTCATCACCTCTTAAAGGTACCACCTCGCAACAGCACTACATTGGCCATTAAATTTCAACATGAGTTTTGGCAGGGACAAACCACATCCAAACCTACTTAGAATTAGTCACTTTTGGACCCCTATATTTGGTCTTCTAGTCTATTTAGTTACGTGCTTATTGGCCTCCCCAGTAGACTCAGCAGTCTTAAAGAAAGGGCTTGGTCTGGGCCACTAATTTTCTATAATCTGCAATCTTTGATATCCTTATATCTTTGAAAAAGTATCTATTATTTCTAAATGAAAATTCTGCCTATGTAGACTCATAGGACGTGTGAGTCAGAGGGATGTTATCAACTATTGGTGAGGGCAAGTCATTGCATCTGGGCCTATATCCCACTCTGTAGCTAAGGCAGACAGTGATCATCAATCATGGTGCTCTTTCCAATGACCCCAGATGCAACTTTCTGATCCTTCCCACCCAGTGCTCCTAGCAGCAACCATTAATCAATCAGAGTTGATATTTACTTGCCATCCCCTATCTAGTTTCTTAGCCCTTATTTTCCAATTTCCTTCCCCTTCTCCTTTATGGCTGGTATTGCACAGAAGTCTTACTGGAAGCTCTAAAGGAAGTTCATGCTATAAAAGTTGAAATTTTCTATTCTTTTAATAGCCTCTAGCAATGAGGTAGGTCAGAGTTTGGGCAGAAATCTGAGATGTTCTTCTCTTGGGAAGATTCACCCGGCTCTCCTTTAACTCAAAGGAAACTCAGTGCAAAGTCTAGTTCAGCCAATTAGCTACACTGGTTGGTTAAAGCTAAAAGAAGACGATCAGCGTTCATGTTTAACTTTATAATATTGATCTAGAACCCATAAATGCCACCTCAGCTGTTCAACACTGAAGAATAGGCAACAGAGTTTTCTCCTTTGAAATGAAACTACTATATTTCTAATAAAGAAAGGAGCCACATTTAGGCGAATTTTACAAAAACATTTCTTATCTTTTTCAACAAGTCTCTCTCCATTTGAGGAAAAGCCCGGTGATATTAAAGAACTCACTGACACCTCCACAGGTGTGTTCACCCACCTAAGGCAGGGCCACCAACAGGACTGGATACACTCACTGGCCTGTGGCCTCTGAAATTCATCCTGACGCCAAACTCTTTTTAGGCAACGTGACAAGATCAAGGCCAAAAACAGACATTCCCCTCAAGTAGGGGTTTTAATTACTTCCTGTGGTACCAGAATAGAAAATTGTAGAGAATTCTTTCCCTTTACTTCAGTAAACTCAGCAACAATGAATTCAAACTAAAGGGAATCACATTTTGACTGTACTCGGTGGATACACTTCCACATTTATATTTACTGACACCCATTCAGAGCCAGATGTGGTTGTCTATCCTGGTGTTATAGCAGTGATTTACCTTGGAGAAAGCCTGGTCCATGGAGAACTTCCATCCGCTATACAAATGCGTGCTGCAAATGACATTCACATTCATGATTTCCAGAAAGGGACAAAGAAGTACGACTTATGCTGTGCAAGCAAACAAAACAATAACACTGGTCAAACATTATTTCCCATTGATGTGAGTATTGGACTTCCTCTACATGTGCCCCAGCTTAGCTCCTCCCCTCGTCCCTTCCCTTGATAACTCCTGTCCACCTGTAAGAGTTCCTGCACTTACTGCCATGTTCGAGTGTCCCCCTCTGTTACCTTCTGTCTCCCAAACTTGATGAGTGAGCCCTCTCCATCTCTGTACTGCCCTCTTATTTTCAAACTCCCCTGCAACACTAATAATGCGTAGGAAGATTTCCAGATTAAAATTATTATTGTCAGAACATGTTATACTGGGCCTCATATTCCTTTTCTATCAAATGTCGTTCAAACTGTACCTGTCCTATTGATTATTGTTACTTCTCTCACCAATATATTGCTGGAACATTACAATTGTTGAAGAAACGCTTATTGAGGGAATGTGTTTAATGAAGCTGTTAATATTTAGAGAAACCTTTCTTTAAAATAAGAAAAATGGCTGAGTTGAAAATCACTGAACTATCACTCAATTCCATTTTCCTGTTAAAGATGGACAGACAGCACAACAGACACACACACACACACACACACACACACACACCATGGAAATAGTTCTTTCCATGAAGTTTCTTTAGAACTTTACTGTATGAATCTCATTCTATTGACTGTGGTCAGAATTATGTTTTCATCTTATGCAATGTATCTAGTCTTCTGTACCAGGCTGTGTATTCTTCATGGGCAAGGACTGGGTATTTCATTTCACCCACAGCACCCTCTAAGTAGAATTACCATGTGTCTTCTTGCTACAGAATTTTCTCTCTTTTCTCTTTCTCTCTCTCTCTGGATCTCATTTAAAAACACACACACACACACACACACACACACACAACAAATAAAACGTGAGCCTTCCATACTTTGGCTGGGTTAGTTGACTATGTGGTGCCAAGGAAATGGCTTGGTGGTTTTTTAGTTTGGTTTGTCCTTTGTTCTCTGAATTTAGCATCATGCGAAGACAGAGTATAGCCTAAAGGTGTATTTAAAATGTCGTCCTGTTTCTGAGCTTACTCAGACAGGCAATAGAAAATGGCATTCTTGATAATTAATGCCCTTACAGAAATTCAGCACAGGCTAGCAACTGTAAACAATAAGTTATTAGTTAGGGGAGGTGCTTGCAACATGAGCACGGAAATTCCCATGGATCTTCATAGGGCATCAAAGGGAAGATTCAAGATGCTCTGGATAATTTCGTTACTGTGTTTGCTTGATCATTTTATACTTAAGCAGACTGTTCATTACCATCATCTCAACCTCTTTTGCTAGCTTAAATTCCTCTTAATTCATTTATAAAACAAAATTAGAACGTTGACTGCAACCTATAAAATAAGTCCACATCTTTGTTTAATTATAGTTGCTATATACACTATTTTAGCATTACTGAAGGTATATAAAGAAGGAATAAAGGAAGATTATTATTCTGTTAAAATACCAGCTAAAAACAAACAATTTTTTAAATGCACATTTATATCATGGCAAGAGACTGTGTTTAAAATCCCCAGACTCCTGAAGCTGTTTGAGAATTATGCCAGTGCACTGCAGGGAAAAAAAAAAAAAAAAAAAAAAGACAAAACTGGTTGAACATAAGACATGAGTAGTTGAAATATGGTTTAATTTTTTTCCTTCTGATTCTTTTTCCCTCCTTTGGAAACTGATAAAAGATTTTGTATTTTTTTTTTAAATCGACTTCATTTTTAGTTTATTTTCTAAAAGTGGAGATGTCTTTACATATGTTCAAAAGTATGTCTGTCAAACCTTTGGAGGACTTCTCAGAATGAAGAAATCTACAATGCATATCTTACCAAATTGTTTGGGGATTTTCCACTTTTATGTGTTTGGGCATTTTTCCCTCTTAAACATCAAAACCTAATAATCGTGGCAGAAGGTTAAATATTTTCCATACTTTGTTTTTGAAATTTGTTCCTTTCAAAGAACGAACATATGGGGGAAAGAAATCTACACACCCAATCTATTATGATGGCTACCTCTGGGGTTAGGGAGTAGAACCACAAAGTGGGGGCAATGAGGGGGCTCTCACTTCTTTCACCATTTTATTTACAATGAAAATGTATCCATGTGCCACTTGTACAATGTTCATAGTTACTTAAAGAAAAAAATCATATTTAGAGAAAAAAATATCGATTTGGATAACTGTAAATGTTTTATAGTATCCCAAGTGTGAAGATTACACATAGGATTGCAAAGAGGAAGAAATAGGGAGGAATTCCTGTTTGCTTGGCTGGTAGTAGCAACTCTTTAAAGCATTTCTGTACAGAAAGAGAAATAAAAGAATTGGTACTTTGATTAGTTACATCAAGATTACATTGAATTCATTTTCTCTAATGCCAGTTTGCTTTAACTTAATATCCCTTAAAAAAATCCATGCCCTCATGACATCATCAGTTCATGCACTATTTCTTGGGGCATTAAAATAGAAACTTAAAGTTTACATGTAACAACCGAATTCAATAGAGTACCTTATTTAAATTTCTAAATCTCTTAGGGGCTAGGAATGAAATATAATGCTAATCTAATTTAGTAATTTGTTCTCTTTCCACCAAAACGCACAATCATTGCTTGTGAAAGCCTCAATCCCATCCCCATCCCCAACTTTCTTTTTCCATAAGGCTGGGAAGGAATTGTAGGCTGATTTGGAGCACAAAGTCCAGTTGCACCCCAGACCCCCGTCTCTAAACATCCAGTGCCATGGGATGTTTCATGACCACAGCATGTCCATCATGTTACTCTCCAAATGCAGGGATGAGGGTTGAATGAAGTGGAGCTTTTTAGTCTTCAAGGATTTAAAACTATGTACACACAATGCAAGCAGCTGCCAGGAGTCCTTTGTAAGTGTGTGTGTGTGCGCGCACGTGCGCGTGTGTGTGTGTGTATGTGTGTGTGCTGGAGAAAGAGTTGGATCAAATGAGTGGTTTCCTGTTCAGAGCAGGACATAAGTTTCCTTCCATGAAAGGAGATATAATTAATTCCACTTCCATCAGCACATCAAGAGGATGATGGGTAACTCAGCTCCTACCAGCTCTGGCTGCAAGGGAGATGTAGCCCAAGGGAAGTGACCCTTTATTGGGCCTGGGCTGGTCTCTGGCTGGCCAGGGAAAGCACACACCTCCACAATCCCAGACCCCTCCAGGTCCCCCTGGAGCCTGTCAATGTTTGAGTTCTGTCCTTTTTCCACTCTTGGGAGGACAACAATGTGTCTCCAGGTCCTGCAGTCTGGGTTTGATTAAATAATTATAAACTCCCAGCAGCAGGTCTATCATTTATGTCCTGAAACATGCCAGCATGTGTCTTTTGTGGCCATGCCAGCCAATCATAAAGCCACTCTCCTTATTGTCACTGAGAACACAGTGGTTCAATGTTTGTGCTTGTTCCTGGATTTTGGCTATAGAATGTTGCCCAGCAGTTTGCTGCTGGTGCCAGCATCACTACAGAACTTCATAATAAATCCTTTCTATATTTATTCAGTCCACTGGTCTGACACTGAAATTGCCTTTTGTGAGCATATGATCAGAGGCTTCCATTTTCCACTTCTAACTCTGGGCGATTATATATTCTAACAGAAAAGACCTCAAGGCCTGTCGTCCATACATGCAACATGGCATGGGGACTGCCGACTGGCTGAGGGAATGTAGGAGATTGGAAGTGAGTGAGAGTTGACCTTTTACCCCAGGCAAAGGAAGCACAGAGGTGATCTCTTTAATCCATTTGGTTAGAATGTTTAAAATTTTCCACTTCCTCCACAACTAAAGCCCAAAATAAAGTTGCCAAAGCAAGGCAGTAATATTTCATAGTAACATGCCATCTCCTACAAAAGGGCAAGGGGAGAAGGAGGAGATAGGAATACCATTTAATTGAGTTCAAGGAACTTTTAAAGAAATGTTTTTCATTCTTGCCTTAATTGAGTCACAAGTGATCTCCAAATGGCCCCAATGTTAAGTATATCATATCAACCAAAACTAGGAAAGCGACTGAAATACCTGAATGGGAAGCCTTTTTCTATTTTTTGTGTACATGAAAAATCTCACAATAATTCAAATGGCCAGAATGACCTTCTGCTAATGACAATTTACAAAGAGGTCTCTAGAAATTATGATGTATAAAAATTTAGCAATGAAACACAGCTATGTTTTGGAAAGAGAAAGATGTGTTCTCTTTTCTTTGGCATAGTTCTGTCCAGGTTCAGAAAAATATGAGTATACATGGCCTATGTGCGTTTTCATTTTTGAAAAATGATCAAAACCACTCATTTATTGAAGGGAATACAATACACAAAACGAGATAACAAAGTTTAGTGAAAATAAGCTGCGTAAACTGGAGGAAGAGTACTAGAATAACAAAATAAAACCCAGCAGTCGCTCATTTTTCATTACTATCTTTTGTTTGTGTTTACATTTCCTGAAATGCCATGGCATCATATCAGTCTGCAGATGAAATGTGAATCTCAAAAGAAGAGTTACTTTATACAAAGGTGGAATCAGTTGAAGGTTGCGTGTTTTGTTTTTACTGCATCCTTTAAAAGGATCATTAAAATGTTTCCACTCAATGCAGAAAACAATAATTATCATTACAGGAAAGACTTTAGATATTACATTTCATTTTCAAGAAAATGGGTTTTAGAATAAATATTAATTAAATATATTTAAAATGTATACAGTTTGACATTATTTTTCAAAGTAAAAATATCTTATATTTTTAAAAACGTAAGTTGAGTTTTTGTTGCTTTGTTTTTAAGATTTGAGAACTAACTTCTTTCAGTATTATAATTCCTGGTGACATCACATTTGCCCCAACAGTATTTAAATTGTACATGTATTTTTGAAAATGAATCCAGTTATTGTTTTAAATAAACATCTATTCAAATAAATTATTTTCAAATGTATCAACTTAAAGCTATACTACTATTCTAGTGAGACTAACTTAAGTTGGAGAAAAGTTATTAATAAAGACATTTCAGTATGAAATATATAGTAATATACTGTGCCTACACATTTCTTTGGGTGAATATTACTGGGGAAAATAGAAAAAAGAAAAAGTTTAAAATAGACCAAGTAGTCAAGAAGATAGACAGAGAAATACAGTTTTGCCCTCCTTTAGCTTTATATAGGAACTACTTATGCTTGTAAACATGAGAAAGACGAAGAGTTCTTAGACTAAATGTTTCAAAGGTAGAACTTTTTAGACATTTGTGAGAAAAGCTTGTTTCTTTTTAAAAAAAAAAGTGCTTTTAACAAATACTGCTTAAACAGAAATGCAGCCGTGTACAGGACTGTTTTTAGTTAAAAATTTTCAATGTGCCAACCAAAAAGCGATGTAATCAGTAACTCACCACTAGGGGGCCTTCCTATTGGTCCATTCTTATAAGGACAGTAATTAATAATAAATAAACTGCAAAGATGTACTCCAATATTTTCTATCACACACATAGAAATAGCTGATTAGGAAGTGACAAGAGTCTGGTTATTCTGTCATTTGGTTATTTAGATAGTATAAAACTACTGATTAACTTTTTGCTTCTTCACTAAAACAGACTTTAAGAAAAATCAACTGCTGTTATTTTGGGGTTTTAGTTCAATAATGGTTGTTTTATCTGCTTCTCATAATCTTCTTTTGTTTTATTGATTTTCCCCAGAGATGAAAATAAGGAACTTAATTTAATCCAACCAGTACATTGATTCAGTCTGTTTACTCAGATTAACCTAAACAGATATGCCAGCTTGTCAGAGCCTATGTTCGTCATCTCTTTTGACAACTCTCCAAACTGTGGTCGTGTTGAGAGCCAGTGGCGCCATGGTGTGGTCTTCAATCAGCAAACCTTCGTTGAGCATTTACTATGTACCGGATGCTGTGCTTGGCGCTGGGCTACAGGTGGAAACCAAGTTGGTGTCATGGTCCTCACAGACACAGCAAGGAACAAGGTGAGAAAGGAAAGGGGTTTTGAGGAGATTCCATTTGGACAGAATCCTGAATGGTACAAGGGAGAAAGCCATGGCAGTGTGATAGTCCAGAAGAGGGGATTGGGGATTTATTATTAGGAGGTCTGGGGTCAGGTCCTGTCTCCTTTACTCACCAGCTGATTATGAACTTGGACGTTTTGTGTCCAAGTGACACTTGGTGGACACTCTCTGACTTTGCTGTCTCACCAGGAGTGTTAACAGTTCTGGCTCTATTCCCTGCAACTGTGCCTGCACCTCCTCCCTCACCAGATTTTGGGAGGATCAAATGAAGTGAGTGATTTGAGATTACAAATGATTTTTATTGAGTGAGTTTTCAACTAGAGAACTTTGATAACCAGGATGCCTTCTTGTCTCCAAGTTTTAAAATATTTAATAATCAATAGCACGAAAAATGTTCCAATGCATTAAGTTAAAATTGTTTTTGAAAAACATCATTTTTAATGTGAATACATACATGCATAAGAGGGTTAGCAAAAACATAATCCAAGATAATTATTTCTGGTTAAATTATGAATACTTTCATTTTTTCCTTTTTGCTTTTTGTACTTTCTGATTTTCTGCAGTGGCCATGAAATGTTTCACAATAAAATAATATTATACTAATTAAACAAAATCATAAAGAAAAAAGATATTGATAGAGTGAGTGGAAAAATTCCAGTTTCAACCAAGACAAAATTTCTCTTTGTAGATGTTTTGTTAAATATTCATGTGGAGAGATTTTCATCAAAATCTTTAGATAATTTTCAAATCCCCACAAAAACCATTAACATCAAATGTTTTAAAACTTAAGTTGAATTTTCCTTTTATAGTCTAAATCCCTTTCACCTGCTTATTAAATTCCAAAAAGGAAATGTATTTCAAAAATGAAAATTATTTTTCAATGTAAATACACATCTATATTAACTTCTGTTTAAACGTGTTCCTTTAAGATTTGTTTTTAAAATAAGTGACTCCTTCAAATGCCACTACTTTTGCATTTGCTGTGCATTAGGGTGACTTCTGCTAATTTATACCACCTTTCAGAGTACATTAGAACAAGATGCATTTGAAAAATGCCCCAACATTATCCTTTCCACGGCACTCTGATTTTATGCATTTCCACCTTGCTTTCATAAACTATGTAACATTCACCTATCTACTTATTTTTTTCTGAATTCTCTTGGTGATAAGAAATTTGTTATACCTCCTTTTTTCATTTTGCTTACTTTTAGGAACACAAGTCCTGAATTAATAAATTTTGGTTGTTAAAAACACAAAGGTCAGATGAAGTTCCAAGTCCATCCTCTCCTAGAGGCTGCCGTCAGTGCGTTGGATAGCGTTCCTGTTGTTGCTGCTTTTCTGACACATCTGCATCCAGAGATACAGACCTAAAGGAACAAATAGTTTGGCGTTGCTTCTCTTTTAAACAACATAATCCGAATCATATGATGAAAGTATTGTTCCATACTTTCTTTTCCTCAAGATCTCTTAGAGATCTGTCTGCATCAGGATGCATAGATCTACATCGTTTAAAAATAATGTATTTCAAACATGTATCCTCAGCCCTCTTTGGATGCTTAAGGTTTGTAAGGAACTTAACTATTAAGTGATCCAAATGTGTGATTTCAAGTCAGTTCAGGATATGCTAGACCCCTACTTTAAGCCTAGCACTGTGGATCCTGAGAGGAATGAGGTTATTACCCCTGCTCTGGAAGAGAATGTCAGATATTTCTTGAAAGGGGGAAGGAGGTAATAAATTCAAGGACTATTAACTCTTCTGCTGTATCATACACTTAATGTTTTAGATATAAGCTGTTCCACTTTAAGAACAAAATAATTTAAACTCTAGGCACCAAGATCTAGAAGCTGGAAGGAACCCCGGGAAGTCATCTCTTTGTCTGTCTTCTACCTTTAGACATTTAACTCAGGATGGAAAATTGAGTTGCAGGGAAAATGAACACTCAATTGAAACTGTGTACATGCTCAGAAAGAATCTGATGCTGCCTCAGAATCTGTTATTCTGATGTAGCTATTTCGTTCCTCTGCGTGTGTTTGGTATCTTGAATTTTCTTTATTATTTAACTAAGGAGTTGTTGCCTCATGTTTTCAAATAAAAGGCTTGATCGGTTTACTAACCTGTAACAGGGAGGTGGACAGCGAGTTTGTGGAAATATCTGTTAAGAGGTAGAAGCTTTTTCATTGAGAGGCCAGGCAGAGCAGATGTTTGCACAGTTCTGAGACCGGCCTTATCAGTGATGCCGCTAAATACTGCCACAGTTTTAGGGATGGTGAAGAGGAACCCCCACTCATTCCTTTGTACCCATCTTCCCTTCATACAGGTGCTCACATTTCTCTGAACTCTATGCTTGAGTTTCTAAGATTGCCAAAAAGGGTCAAACTGTGGGGGTATGTTTGATGTTCTAAACTGGTTTGGTAGGAATGGGATAGGATACACGTAGGATTCCTGCTGAGGCAGAAGATGCAGAGCAGAGTTAAACTCTCCCAGACATTGAAAACCAGCCTGTAAGAAGCAGGCAGTCTTCTCTGTGCAGTTACAGCTCTACCGGCCCTAGGTCCCAGCAGACAGGCAAGAGCCTGCACTGCAAGGTACAAGCCGGGTCGATCTATCAGAATCCTTATCCTGTCTCCAACAAACACTGAGCTGTCACGGAACAATTGTTGGAATGTAAGGAGAAAGAGTTTTCTCTCTGAGACAAGGAAGGCAATTTTAAAAATAGATTGAACTATCAGAGATATAGAGAAATAATTTTTGATAATGCAACGTTTGACTGAAAACACCCAAAGTACGTAAGCTTAAGCAGGACATTTCTGTCTTAAATAAGTTTATTTTAAATACAAGAAAATGAGTTTTAAAAAATCACAAGATATATCAGAAACTAATGATTAACATCACAGAAAGATCTGCCATGGCTAGCTTTACCATACAATATCCCAATGATGCACTTATATATTTATTTATTCATTCTTAAAACATGCTCTTTTTTGGTTGTTTTTAGGAAACAAATTGTTTTTGGATTCTTGAATCATAAAATATTAGAGCTTCATGTTCACGTAGCTGAGTTCTCCCAGGTAATGTCACAGGCATGTGAAAAGACATCTTAATAGTACTAGGAATTTTAAATGGTTTGTTAAAACACACATCAACTAATAAAAATAAGACAGAATCCATCTATGACTGAGAAAATTGTCTGTAAATTCAACTTGTTTTCTTTTGTTTTAATTTGGACTTTTTAATATGCAATCAATATTTTAGGTCAATGCAATTCGATTTGTAGGCATAGGTGTATTTTCCTCCTATACCACAGACATAGGAAATACTAATAAAAACATGCCGTGGAGCTTGCCAAGGTGATCTTCTTTATGATGGCCCTGATTTCTGAGTGCAGAAACCACATAGATATATTCCTAGCCTCTAGACAATGTATACATTACATGTCTTGTCAAAATCAAATACTCTGATCTAGTAACAGCAGTATTTTTCATTTTAATTGACAAAGAGATGGTATTTATTAATAATTTTATGCAAATAGAGTGTCACTGAAGTTTTACTCCAGTGAAAAAACAATTCTCTGAGTCAGAAAACTTATACCAAAATAAGGTCAGATAACTTTGTTGGAAACTATGGCCATTCTTTCCGATATTACTGTGGTTTGAATGTGTCCCCCAAAATTTGTGTGTTGGAAACTTAATCCCTAATGTAACCATGCTGGGAGGTGAGACCGTTAAGAGGTGATCAGGTCATGAGGGCTCTGCCCTTGTGAATAAATTAATGTCATTATTATGGGAGTGGGTTAATTATTGTGGAAGTAAGCTCCTGATCAAAGATGAGTTTGGCCCCTTCTCTCTCACCCTGTCTTTGCCCATCTGCCATGGGATGACACAGCAAGAAGGCCCTCATCAGATAAGGCCCCTTGATCTTGGACTTCTCAGCCTCCAGAAGCATGAGCCAAGTACATTTATTTTCTTTATAAATTACCCAGTCTCAGATATGCTGTTATAGCAGCAGATTAAGACAGACATCAACAAAAAAATCAAAGTTATACAAAAATGCCAGTTTGATTTTTTTAACGTCTCTTGCTTTCTATGTAATGTACCATGAATTTGTTATTTATAAAATACGTTCTTGAAGCAATTTAGAGATTAATTCAAAGCAATTGAGAATTTAATCCATCTCACTTTTAGGGGAGGTAAGATTAGATTAATTTACTGCACGAAATTAAATAAAGAGCTCCTTTCATTTGGGCTCAGTTTATCTCCCTCCAGTTCCCAGTTGTGCAATCTGGAGTTTGTGAGGCAGGGTGGACATACCTTTGCTTGCATCAGCCACCTGCTTCATGAGCTGCAAGTGCCCCTCAGAGCCTTGGCTTCCCGCACTTGAGTTTCAGCCCTCTGGGGCTTCATATGTTGCAGAGAATGCCTGAGGAACCCCGTCTTGCAAAAGTAGACTGAAGACCACATGTGTTGAACCATAGCCCATGCCAAGCTGCCCTTGAGGGAGAGGGGCTAATGCAGGACTCTGAAGGCAGGATAGAAGAAAGCGTCTGGGAAATGCTTTGGAAAATGGCAAAGCAATCCAAAAAGATTTTAGTTTTATGTCTGTTTAGGGAAGACCAGATATCGGACAGGATGTAATGTGACATTTAGATTTAATTCTGTTGATGATTTGCAGATTTGGAAATATACTTCCTAGATTGTCCAGTGTCCTTGGGAGCTGGATCTACCCAGGAGTGGTAGTTGCTAAGAAGAAATGAACTATGAAAAAAAATTACTGTGCTTTCACAGTCTGGAGCGCAAGAAAAACATAGTGACAAGGTGTGCTAGACTGCCTCTCATCCACAGCAGAAAAATAGACCAACCTGGATTTCCACTTTATATCTACCACTGAGGAACTGTGTGACGTTGGGCAAGTGAACTAACCTCTCTGGTCCTGTTTTCTCATTAGCAAAAAGGTGCTAATATTAATAATATTAGCTATATTCATGAAGATTTAATTCAAGCCAGGGATTATTCTAGAAAGATGTATTAACTTAGTCATCACAGCAATTTTTGAGTTTAGAATCACTATTAACTTCTCGTCCAGTTGAAGAAACAAAGGTTTGGTGGGTTTTTTTGTTTTGTTTTGTTTTGGTTGGTTTGGTTTGGTTTGGTTTTTGAGATGGAGTCTCGCTCTGTCACCCAGGTGGGGGTGCAGTGGCACAATCTAGGCTCACTGCAACCTCTGCCTTCCGGGATCAAGCTATTCTTGTGCCTCAGCCTCCCAAGTAGCTGAGACTTCAGGTGCATGCCACCACACCCAGCTAATTTTTGTATTTTAGTCAAGAGACAGGGTTTCACCATGTTGACCAGGCAGGTCTTGAACTCCTGACCTCAAGCGATCCACTCACCTTGGCCTCTCAGAGTGCTGGGATTATAGGCGTGAGCCACCATGCCCAGCCAAGCTGAGGAAACTAAGGTTTGAATGAGTTAAGTAAGCAGCCCCAGCTCATGTAGCTAGAAATGCAGAGTCAAATGTCTAGATCCAAGGAATGTGTTCTGACCCACAATACCATGAGAGACAGGTTAACATTAGCTGAGACCAGGGACTGTGAGCTGGACTGGATCCCCAAAAGCTTCCATCACTTGCAGACTGCAAACGTGCCAAGCAACAGAGCTTCTCTGTGCTTGTCCCACATGTAAAATCAGAGATAATAATGGAATCTGCCTCATGGTGCTTCTGTGAGGATCGAATGGTAATATTTGTTAACTCAGAACAGCGCTTGGTAAGAATTAGGTAACTATTTAAGAGTGCTCTTAGTATTATGTTAGAACTTATACTCTGCAATGATATGGATTGAAGCAAAATTTAATTAATACATATAAATTACTTACCTCTACATATTAACTACCCAACAAATAATTCCTTCTAGGAGATTTTGTGCTAAGTATGAGGCATGGTTTAGGTCCTAGTGAGGTGCAGATCACAGGGCCCAGGGCCACCTACTGTGGAGCTCACAGTCGAATGGAAAGAAAAGAACAGTTTTAGTTTTCTTTTCTCCAGGGGATCAGAAAGTTCTGTCTTTAAGCAGGCAGATTTCTCACCTGCCTGTAATAATACTCATGCGATAGGATAAATGGATTAAGGAGTATTCCCAGGCTCATCTTTTCTCCCCTAGCCTAGTAGAGAGAATCCTACGGGTACAGCCTCCATTTCTACCTCTTAGCCACCATCGGCAGGATGACTGAATCTGACATAAAGGGTGGGAGAAACTGAGTCAATCTCCACAATAAGACATCAAGTGAAAAAGGAGGGAGGAAAGCAAAGTGCCATCTTCAGAACACAGCAAGGGCATGCAAACATGTGTATGTAGGGTGTGTATGTTGGGTATACGTGCATGTGTGTGTTTTGTGAGTGTGTGCTGTGTGTGTCAGTGTATGTGTTGGGGGATGGGGTGGTTCCAGTGTAACTTCAGGGTTTAGGGAAGGTCTAAGACAAGAAATGAGATTGAAGTAAGTATTGCAAGGATCTGTATCTTCTTTCTTATTGCCAAAATACAGGAGTAAAAGAACTCTATTCCTCTATTATTACTTTTGGCTCACTGATTGTGTTTGTGTAAACCATGCTCCTTGGAGACCAAACAACCATGTGGTTTTATGGGGTGTGGAACACCTATTTGCCAGGAGCCTTCCCGGCCCATTTGTTCAAGAGAGGCTGTCAAGTTCTGTCTGTCCTTGATCATGACCCTAAAGCAAATAAGATTTCAAGATTGTTTCAGTCTCGGAGAGCCCAACCACGTGATTACTTGGGCATCAGTGGTTCTTTGTCTAGTCTCGGAGCCTTCAATGCAGAATGTGTAGGTATGCATCATTTTCCAATCTTAGACCACCATGGCCTCTCTAACATTGGCAAGAACTGTTGCAATCACAGGGGACAGATTCCATAAACACTAATGTACGGCAGTTTTCCAAACTTCCCTGATGGTGAAAACATTGATTCCTGGGATCAATCTAGTGATACTGAAGCAGAAATTCTAGAGGAAAGGTCCAGAAATCTGGATTTTTGACCAATATCACAAGCAACTTTTATCAGTAAAGTCTAGAACCATGGTGTGGATGTTTCCAGCATTGCCAAAACTGCCTACTCCATGAAGAAGAGGCCAGGTATCTTTCACGACGGGTGTACTAGCCACCTACGGTAACTAAAGTTGAGGATGAGAGATGAGGACCCATTTCCCCACACCCAACTTAGCAGCACCAAAGATCATTATCTTTAAGGGCACAATTAGTTCAGGTAGAGCAAAGCTACACTGTAGACACAGTTGTAGATGTCTGCTTGCCCTTCCTCACCTGCTCTTCTCACATTCCTCTCTGAGCCACTCACCTGCTGTCTCTGGGCTCACTACTCTTTTGAATTCCTGAGGTCAACATCTTAAATATGATACCTTAAAGCCCCCAGATGAGCTCACCTCTAGATCTTCTGAGAGTAAGTTTCTCAGTAGAATATATCAGTATCCTGGCAGCAGCTGGAGGATCAAAGTTAAATATCCTAAACTGTATACGTGGAGATTCCCTGCCTAGGGCTTGGGACACCCCTTCAACTGACTGTCAGGTATAGCTACCATGCCTTCCTTGGACCATCTAGAACAGTGTGACCTTGATTCAGAGGTTGCCATACAAGTTTTTACTGAGAACCTGTGAATCTTCTCAGAGTACTTTTAGTTGAAAAGTATTGTGGAATTGTATTAGTTTTCTATTATTGTGTAACAGTATTACCGCAAACTTAACCACTCAAAGCAGCACATATTTATTATCTCACAATTTCTGTAAGTCAGAAGTACAGAAACTGTTTAACTGGGTCCTCTGCCTAGAGTCTCATAAAACTGCAATCAAGGAGTTGGCTGGGGCTATGGTCTCATCCAAGTCTTGACTGGGGAAGAATCTGTTTTCTAACTAGTTGAGGTTGTTGAGAGAATTTAGTTTCTTGAAGCTGTAGAACTGAGAACTTCCATTTTTTTATGGCTGTTGACCAGAGGCCACCCTTAGTTCCTTGACATGGAGGGTCTTCCAACATGACCACCTGGCACATCAAAGCAAGCAAGTTGGGGAGAGACCCCAGCAAGACTGGTGCTACAATCTTATATTATATAATTATATACATGTAATCATGTATATTTTGTCCCCTTTGTCATGCTCTATTGATTAAAAGAAAATCACAGGGCTGGGCGTGGTGGCTCATGCCTGTAATCCCAGCACTTTGGGAGGCCAAGGTGGGCAGATTGCCTGAGGTCAAGAGTTCGAGACCAGTCTGGCCAACGTGGTAAAATCCCGTCTATACTAAAAATACAAAAATAATTATCCAGGTGTGGTGGCATGCACCTGTAATCCCAGCTATTGGGAGGCTGAGGCAGGGGAATTGCTTGAATCAGGGAGGCGGAGGTTGCAGTGACCTGAGATCATGCCACTGCACTCCAGCATGGGCAACAGAACAAGGCTCCATCTCAAAAAAAAAAAAAAAAAAAAAAAAAAATCACAGGTCTTGCCCACATTCAAGGGCATGAATACCAGCAGATGACCCTCAGGGGGATTACCTTAATGAGTTTGTCTGTGAAAGCAGTGATCACTAATTAGAGTGTCTGCTCAACCCCAAAACAACACTACTTCTCTAAGACATGGGTTAACTATGGCAACCATGTGTGTGCTGTGGGACTCCACACCTTGACCAAAGTTGATTGATGGGCAGGCAAAGACCCAGCCCAAAGTGAAGCAATCAGATTCTGCCTTCCAGGATTTGGTCACTGGAATTTACAAACAGCTGATTAGTCTGGGCTATTTTCCTTCACGGAAGGGAAGAAAACTATTTGTTGGGTAATCTTTTTCCAAAATGTACACGTGGGACAGAGAGAACAAAACTGGGGCACAGAGAACAATGAAGGTGATCTGCAGGGGAAAAAAATGAAAATTAGGGATGGAGAAAACAATTCACTTGGGTTTCCAGTGGCGATCTAGTTTATGGTTCCAGGTTCTTATGTAACACATTGATGATTTCGTTCCAGAGCTCTTTCAATATCCTGTCAGTAAATCTTCTATTTTGCTTAAGCTTGTTCAAGTTGGCTCCTGTTCCTTGTCAAGGTAAAGAATCCTGATTAAGTTGAGATGTCAAAGCGGGCCTTATCTGTTCCTCACTTATAACCTCTCCAGCCTTCATTCACCTGCCCACACATCCATCCACCCAATAGACATTTCTCTATGCCCTCATATGGCCCCTGCACTGTCCTGGATGCTGGGATACAACAGCAAACAAGACTTTAGCTCCCCACCCTCATCACCTCACAGTCTATGGTGATGCCAGGCAGGTAAACAGAGTCCCAGGTGGGAGGTGCTGAGGAGCACAGAAGAGAAGCAGGAACCTGAGCCTGGGGAGGAGGTCTCCAGGAAGGCTTCCAAGAGGAAGTGGCTAAGCTGAGAAATAGGAAGCAAGTCAGGACTAACAAAATGAAGGGGATAGCAGAGACAATTGTGCCAGGCAATGGGAACAGTACATGAGGAGGGGACGAGGTAAATCTGAACAAACTGGGAGCAGGAGCAAGACGAGTCTGCAGTCAGAGAGCTGAGTGTATACGAAGAGACCTTTCACGGAAATGGTGAGAAAGCTGATATTTTATACATCTGTCCCCCAAAGCTATCACATCTTTGAAGCTAGGCACTGTAATTTTTTAAAAATTAGCTTTCCATTAGGGATTTATTAATTTAAAAGTATGTGTTAGGGAATCTTATTTACTTTTTCACTTGTATAAATTAAAATTCACTCTTTTCAATGTAGAGATCTATGATCTCTGACAATGCATGCAGCTATATAACCACCCCCTTTACCAAGATAGAGAATAGTTTCATCACTCAAAACACTTCTTTCAAGCTGCTGTTTTATGGTCAACCCCTCTCCCCACTCCTTGCCCTTGCTAATATTCTATATGGTCAGTATTTTATTTAATCTTCATATCCACCTATGCAATATAGATAGTATTATTCTACTTTACAGAGGAGGAAACCAAGGCTCAATGAATTGTTGTCTTCCTTCTTTCCCTGGCTTCATTCTAGAATCGAGTGACTGCTGTATCTGTGAAGATAAGGGGCCTGTTCCCTCAGATCACGAAGTAAGGCACTCACATTTGTCAGGTCACACACAAGAAAACATCACGTCAGTTCAGAAAATTGCACCTTGTTTTCTAAGACTTAAGCTCTGTGCTGAAAGGATATAAGAACAGAAAACTGGCATTATCTCTGGGTCAGATCTGCATTTCCTGGCCTTCTGCTGTGGGGCTGAAGGCATGCATTTCATGAAGCCAATAAAATGCACCTTGTTCTCAAGAAATGTTACGACAGCTGGCTTCCAGATCCTCTGATTGTTATGTCTTTTTTGAGAAGTATCCATTAATTACTTTTAATCATCTCTTGATTTTACCAGGAAGGTCATTATTTCTACAGGGAGCTTACGGACAGATTTGGGAGTGTTTTCATGTTGTTTTTTTCCTGTGGTGTGGTGTAACTTTCTTTGTCATCAATACATACGTCAAAGCAGGCTAACCAGAGTATTTCCCCAGCCACAGCATATGGTTGGGTCATGCAAACAACCATCGTAAATCCTTCTTGACAATGGCCTAAAATGATATCGTGACCTGGTCCCGGTGGAATCCAGATTTATGAAGATCTGAATGTGAGAACTGAGTGTTAGGAGCGTGGGTTTTTGAAAATGTGCCACATGAATACGTCCGTCTATTTATATGGCTACTTGCCTCCATATGTGGCCAGTGAATGAAAAATATGTGCAGAGGTATTTGAAAAATTCTTGAGGTGCCTGAATAAGCTTGCCTGGTCCCTGGCGCAGAATCAGCACCCAATAAATATTCCCTGAGTGAGTGAGTGAATGGATGGATGAAGGAAGTGGAACTTTGGTGAATTACAAGGCATCTCATTTTTCTAGAAAGTAGCTCACTACTATAAGGGCATACTTGATTACCTTTTCTACTTCTGAATGCACCCAATTTTGTTCAGGAAACCTCTGTATCCCCAGTCCCAGCGGTAACTCTTGGTCTAAGCCAATCAGAACATGGCATTTTTTCATGGCGGCTGTGATTGGTCTGGGAAGATGCAATGTGATGTCTGTTGGCCCAATCAGATTGAAAGGGATGAGTTTTAAGTTCATGGCATGGGAAGAGGTTTTTCATTTTTTTCTCTGGGGAAAGACAAGGGATGTCACCCTATTTGTTGCTCTGGGGCTTTTCCCTTCCATGCCAAGATCCTACCGGGGCTGCCCTATTTACCTTATGACCTTCAGGGGAACCAGTTTGGGTTTGAGCCTAGTACTGTGCAAAACAGAAAGCAGAAAACAGTTTTATTCTTGATGACATAGTTGAGCTCCTGGACATTCCTGGAGAAGACCAGGATGCTGGACCAGATTTCACTCTTGTTGTTTGACAGAGCAATTTCCTTCTGGTTACCTTATGTTGGAATTTTTGTTGCTTTCTCCTGAAAACAAAAAGCTAAGGTGAAAGTCTGAAGTTGAGAAGAGAATAAGGAAGAAAGAGCTCAGTTATTTTGTGTTGTTTCGATCAACAATAAGAGCAACTTCTGCATGTAGAATACACATGAAGATCAGCGTTAGATCCTGTCTTTCATTGTATGTATACACACCCCTGGGAGGTGAGTACTGTTATGCTGGTTTTACTCACCTCCTTCAGGTAAGATTTGCCCACCTGGAAAAGAAGTTTTCCTCCTTTTCTAGTGAAGTTGTGAGTCTGTTTCTTTCCCCTTATTAGTTTTTGCACTGGTTTCCCTGGCAACAAAGAGAAAAGAGGTTTCTATTATTATGTACTCCGCAATCTGTCATGTCTTCATCCATTCATACTGTTGTCCCTCTCACTGGTTCATGAAATTTAGAAAATGGCTTAGCAGTTATTCCTTTTGCAGTTACTATAAGCAGGGTGTAGGCACAGAAGAAAGAGAAGAGGAACAGCTTGGTCTGCTTTGCTTAGGTAAGTTTTACAAAGAAACATGAAAACAACCCTTGCCTACAAAGATCTTATCCTCTAATTGGGGCACCAGGGTAGGGCATTTCAGATAGTCATAGGAGACTTGAATAAATAGAAATACAAAACTGTGTTAGCCATCAAAAACTAGCATGTCATTAATTCTTGGATAAGAGGAAGATAATAATAACTTTCAAATCCAGACTTTTTTTTTTTTTTTGGTCTCTTCCTCCACCATCATCATCTTTTGCCTGGAGAGCTGCGGTGACTTCCAGATCTGCTTCCACCCTGTCTACTCTCTGATTGATTCTTCACACTGAAACTAGAGAGATTTTGCGGAGAAGCAAAGCAGACCATATCATTCCTCTGCTCTTTCTTGCATGCCTACAAGATTCTGCCCAGGGCATTCCTCCAACCACTACAGCCTGGTCTTATGCCATGCCCCATCCAATTCTTTCTGTTTCTTTCCTTTTGGGAAATTTCCAGCCCCACCAAGCAAAGGCCTTTGCCTATGCTGTTCCCTCTGTCTGGAACACCTTTTTCTCTTCTCTTCAATTAATCAACACCTATTTATCTTCCTTCCAATCTCACTTCAAACATGCCATCCTCAGCAAAGCCTTCTTTGACCTCCTTGTGTCAGATAAAACCTAAAACAGGCTCTCATAGCACTAAGGATCTTTCCTTTGGACTTGTCCCAGTTGTAGTTCTACAGTTTGTGTCATCATTTAAGGTACACCTCCAGACAGGGAGGGATCTTATCCATGTTTAGTCACTATTGGATCTCCAGAGCTTGACAAAGCAGCTGGCATATGGTAGATTCTCAGTAAATATTTATTGAAAGAAAGAATGAGTAAATAAACATGCAATCCACGCTCACTTTGTGCCAGAAACCATGCTATGAACTTAACCATATTGTCATTTACTTATTAGAATTCTTTAGTTCCTTTCTATGAGAGAAGCACTATTGTTGTCATTCCCATTTTATAGTTAAGAGCACTGAGGCTTAGAGAGATGAAAGGTGTCCAAGGTTACACACCAAGTAAGTGAGAGAGCTGGGATTCCAGCTAGGCACATGGTTTCACATACTGAACACTTAACTACTGGCCTCTGCCACGTCTCATAGAGGAAAGAAAGTTCTGGAAGGTCAGAGGAAGGAGAAGCTTTGTAAGCAAGCAGGAATTTGGGCTAGTCCCAAAAGGCATGCTGGCTTCATCCAGAGAGGGGATAAGAAGGAGGGGTGGTACAGAGGCACACTGCTAACCTAAAGGCACCTTAGAGCAAGGTTCCCTTCTGGGTGGGTGAATTAGAAAAAGATGCCTTGTCCTTCCTGCAAGGGTTGGCTTAATTTCAACTTCCACTTTCTGGCTCTCTGGGCCACCCCCACCATTTTTTTTTTTTTTTTTTTTTTGCAATGCACAAACCACTCAGCCGTATGCAGCACTCTGCAGGCATGAAGACTTACAGGCAGAAAAGCAAGAAGTGAAAAACTCCATTTGGCTAGAGTGAAGGCTTTCTGAAGCAGATATAGAAGTCTAAGCCTTGTGCTGTCCAATATAGTAGCCACTAACCCCACATGGCTATTTAAATTTCAATGAATTAAAATTCAATGCAATTAAAACACCTGTTCCCCAATTATATTATCCACTTTTTAAGTACTCAGTAGCTACTTGCAGTTGATGGCTGCCAGAATGGAAATCACAGATAAAAAACATTTCCATTGTTGTGGAGAGTTCTATTGGACAGCTCTGGTCTAGAAAGCAAGGTGGAGCCTTTGACTGTAAAAAGTTGCTCACCCTTTATGCATGCCATGGGCTGTGAGGAGTCACGAAAAGGGTTTAAAGCAGGGAAGTGGTGTCAAAGAAGTATAGTGCTAAGAGAAGTGATAATATCATTATTGAGGGGTAAGTGTGTTAAGTACCTCACAAGCATGGTTGCATTTCAGGCAGGTAGTATCATATCCCCATTCTACAGATGAGGAAATTATGGCACAGTGAAGTTAAATAACTTGTACAGCTCCAGGTCTATCTGATCCCAAAAGGTTCTACCTTATACCATGCTCCTAGTCTGTACTCTAATCAACATGACGATGAGAGTGTATTCTTCAAAAAAGCAGAGCTCAAATTTAGAGAGACCTGTTTGGCAGCCCTGGTAGGCATGAAATAATAATGACTTCAACTAGGGGGTCAAGAGCTCCCTTTGTAGCAAGCTTCAGAGGTTTCTTCTTCTTTGTTCCTGGCCTATAGTTTCCTCCCTTCCTCCCTAACCATTAATCGCAATCGCTTTCATTTTCTTTGGAATCATCTTTGCTTATTCTTTTGCTCCTCTTGTTGGTGTTTCCAGAGAAAATTGTGTTTGCATTAGGTTTTATCCTAATAAATTTTTATCCCTGGGAGGACGTCTCCTGCCTCATCCTGCTGCTAGGCCTCTTCCTAGAGATCCCAGGACACAGCTGGAGAGCTTGTGTGGGCCCCACCATGAGCCAAACCCACAAATCCCATCTGGAAATGTACGTGGCAGAAGCTTTCCCTCTCCTTCCAGTTCTCCTGGCAAATGGAAATGCACCAGTGTGTCCCATTTCCTGGGACGTGGGGCCTTTTTCTTTCTTTGGCCTCCTGGTGCTGAAGGTAAACTTTCCTGGGGAGTACTTCTAGCTTCATTATATGGTCCAGCAAACTTTAGTTTGTGACTATTTCAGCTTTAGGTGAGATCTGTCAAGCAATGGAGGTGGACTGGCCTTCCCTGGATCTTATAAAGAGAACTAGTTTCTAGTATTTGGTTTCTTAGAATATGGACAAACAGATCCCCATTACTCTCCCCAACACCCCCGAGGAAGTCTGTGAGAGAAACCCTTGAATGCTGATCTATGTGTGACAGCTGGAGAAATTGAGGCAGCAAAGGAGGAGAGAATTCCACATGCATCAAAATTAAAGAACTAGAAAGAAAACCATGACATCCAGGTTGCCTGGTCATGCTTTAACCACAAACCGCACTTGCCTATTTAGTTACAACAAACACAAAAGAGATAAACATAGATGTAAGTTAGTCTAAACACCAAATTTTAGAAGTTTTTCCTCTGATGTCTAGTCAGCCGTCCTGACCTTTATTGGAGGATAAACCAACTTGCAACAGCTGTGGATAATTATTTACTGTAAAAGACCAAAGGGCTTGGATAATGAAGTGAATTCAGCATTAGAAGGAGAGAGATGTGCTTTAGCACCAGAAAGTTACCTTTTAAGTTGATTCCTGAATTTCAAAGATCAAGAGGTACCAAGTTCACCATCTAAGAGATGCTGGAAAAGCCCAGAATGTGCTGAGCGGTGGACTTTGTTCACATGTGAGGGGTTTCACAAAAACATACAGCCACACCTGGCCCTTCCTCAACCTGGAATCATCCAAGAAGATACTTTGTGCAGATGCTACTGAGATGACACATCCCTTGCCGTCCATAAAAGTGATCTACAACTGGCTGTGGAGTTACCCAGCCATCTTGGCTACTCAATAAGAAACAGATTTGGATTCCCTCACTCAGGCTGTCAGATTTTACAGCTGTCTGAGGGTCTCTGGCAGTGTGGCCTCTCAACAAGACACTGCTGAAGTGGGGCTCAAACATTTGGCAGTCAAGAGAGGGACAAAAGCTTTGCATAATTTGGGAGTGAGTTCAAAGCCAATAACGTTTACACTCCAGGACAAGAAAGCATTTTAAAGCCAGTGAGGTGCCTCTAAGCCAATAAGGTGTTATTACCTTTAAGCACATCCTTTTTGCCTTTGATAATAAGCGTTGTTTTAAAGTATTTGGAAATACCATTCACAGTGTAAAACAGGATATATCACCTCCACACTATAAACATCCAAAAAGAAAAAGAAGCCTTGATTGACGTTTATGGACTTCCATTATGGACAATCCTCCAAACACAAGACACGACATACACACACACGCACACTTCCTCATCCTCACCTGTGCTGCAAAAGAATAGAATCTGGCCACCGCACATGTGGCAAGAGGAGTAGTGAGGCCAATCAAATTCCTCTCCAGGAGCCGCATTCCTAAAGGCCAGCCTACGGTACAGGGAAAAATTTGCTGCAAGTGTTCCCATGCCTTGCATGAGGTTCAGTCCCCAGGATGCTTTCCAGAGCAAGACCTCTGCTGAGAACTCTGTGTTCTAGAATTTTAATTAAACAGACCACAAAACCCACTTGTTCCCAAGTTAAATTCTAAGTCTAAACTTGAGAACAACAGAAAATAGGGAAATGTGATCATTGGCCTGAGCAAAATGGTTGAGCACAGAATAGAGACAGTGTAAGGCAAAAACTAAGAGTACAGAGTCTAGAGCTAGACAGCTTAGGCTCAAATCCTGGTTCTGCTACTCCTTGGCTGTATGACCTTGGGCCCATTACTTATCTTATGAGGTTGGTGAATCCCTGTAACTTGGAATCATGACTCAGAACTGGGGGTAACCTTGAAGACCCTCTTGTTCAACCGTTATCCCATTAGACTCAGCCATGATGATGAATGAGGAGACGCAAGAATTCCCAGTTCTCAGCCCTTCACCATCAGAGTGGACCAGTGGCAGAAGAAGAGGAAGGCAGATGGTCTCCCGAATCTTTTGCCAAATACCTTAGCCTACACTGGAAAATATCTGAGGGTTGCTGGATGGACAACAGAGCTGAAAGCTCTATGTGAACCTTAGGAGGCTGATGGACAGCTAAGAAACTGCTTCTTATCCATCTCCCTCCTTCCAGGATTCAGTCTCTGGTTTCTGGAGCGAGAACTACCATGCTACATTCCATTGTTTCCTGTCTGAAGCATTTAGTTAACCATGGAATACACAGTCCTTTTCCAGCTGTCCTACTTGTCCAGTCTCAATTCCCATCCCACACATCCCCGCTGTCTGACCACACTGACCATCTGCTGCCTAACACGTCACACATATGCATGACTCCAGCCCTAGACATGGTTTTCCCTCTACTTATAATGTGTTCTTCTCCCCTTTCAAGTTCCTACTCATTCTTCAAGATTAAGACCAATGTTACCTCTTCTGTAAGGTTTTCCTAGACAGAATCACTAATTCTAATCATAGAGAAGTTAACTACTGCGCTGAACCCTTTTTATGATTATCTCATTCATTCGCTGAATCCTCACTACAATCCAATGAAACAGATTCTACTATAATCCCCATTTTATTTTATTTTATTTTTATTTGTTTAATTTTTTGGTTAATATGTATATGTATTTTTAATTATACTTTAAGTTCTAGGATACATGTACACGATGTGCAGGTTTGTTACATATGTATACATATGCCATGTTGGTGTGCTGCACCCATAAACTCATCATTTACATCAGGTATATCTCCTAGTGCTATCCCTCCCCACTCCCCCTACCCCACGAGAAGCCCCGGTGTGTGATGTTCCTCACCCTGTGTCCAGGTGATCTCATTGTTCAGTTCCCACCTATGAGTGAGAACATGTGGTGTTTGGTTTTCTGTCCTTGTGATAGTTTACTGAGAATGATGGTTTCCAGCTTCATCCATGTCCCTGCAAAGGACATGAACTCACCCTTTTTTATGGCTGCATAGTATTCCATGGTATATATGTGCCACATTTTCTTAATCCAGTCTATCACTGATGGACATTTGGGCTGGTTCCAAGTCTTTACTATTGTGAATAGTGCTGCAATAAACATACGTGTGCATGTGTCTTTATAGCAGCATGATTTATAATCCTTTGGGTATATACCCAGTAATTATAATCCCTATTTTAAGATGAGGAAACTAAGACTCACAGGAGTTAAGTAATGCCCAAGGTCACACAGCTAGTTAGTGAGACAGCCAGTTTCAAGCCCAGCTCTAATTATTCTAGAAGCAAATTCTCCCCCAATGTGTCTCCCAGTGAACTTTATTGACTCTCCCAGTGAACTTTACTTATACTTTGGTTACATCATTTTCCCAGTTTAACTTTCTCTCCCCTACAAGATTAAAAATCAAGTTGGATGTTAGACTTATTTTTATCTCTAATACTTAGCTCACTGCTTGGCCCACAGTAGATACTTGACATAAATGTGAAAAATATGTTAATGGAGAAATGAATGAATAGATGAAAGGATAGAAGAGTAGAAGGAAGGAAGGAAGGAAGGAAGGAAGGAAGGAAGGAAGGAAGGAAGGAAGGAAGGAAGGAATCAAGGAATAAAAATATTTGACTTCCTCGGAGGTACATATTATAAAACAAAGTAGCCTTTTCCAAGTACATCAAACATTATGTTCCATAGAGACTAATTTTAATATTGCCTGAAAAAATGTGCCTAGATATTCAATACATATTTTTTATTGACCCTGGGCCTTATTAATGGCAGGAAATTCAAAGGAAGCCAAGTCTATACGGTATGCATCTAAGACCAGAGATGAGGAGCCTACAAATGTTGGACAAAGAGAAAAACATCTGGGTCTGGCCATGACCTTGAAGAATGGAGATATTATGCTCTCTAAGCTTAGTCTTTTTGCTTGGAATAAAACCAAAACTAAAACCAAAAACCCCATCTTTATGTACTTCTCATGATTTGAATGCCTTGCCTTTTGCTATGTCCTCCCTGGGAGAAGTCTCATCAACAGACTTCAAACAGGTAAGCTTGCAGCTGCTACACATTCAAGTGTTTAGACTACATCTAAACTTGCTTTTTTTTTTTTTAACAACATCTTGCTTATTAGGGATGCATAAATAGATCTAGAGAAAATGAGAACAGATCTTATCTTTGGGTAAAAATATGTAAGGCACCAAACAGACTCATTAGAGAAGGTTCAGAAGTCAGTGCCTGTGGCTCAGAGTTCAAATTGGCCTAGCCAGAGCAAGCCTCCTCCCAGAACAGAGGAGTCAGTGTGTTTATCACTCAGTGTTTTCAAAGCGTAGAGGATGCAACCTGAGAGGCAAATGTGAGTTTCCAGATAGGGAGAGAGGGAGAATCAGGATTATGAGTGACATGTTAAAATATAATCTCGTGGTCTGCAAGGCCTAAATGCTTTGGGCAGTGTTGTGTCTGGAATTTCTGTGGGACAAGCCATGTCCAGCTATGAAGTCATTCCCAGTGGGTTTGTGACAGGAGTGTAACCCAGGGCCTTGCCTTGGTGCGCCCTAAATGTAGAGAAGTTGACCACTTGCCTAACTGGAGGCAGATGGGAGGTTGCAAAGCTGGGTAAAGAAGCTTTCTGACAATTGTCTTTGACCCAAAAGGGGATAAACACAGACCACATTTTAAAAAGACCACCTGAATGATTTATGTTTAGCAATTCCTATAGATATCTTAGCAAAGATTTTGCTTCAGTTCTAAGTACATATCCTTGCTTTGAGTGGATATCTGAAACTGTTTTCTGTCTTAACTTTGTACAGTTCCTTTTTGGAAGAAGAGACATTTATAAAGTAGACAATGTCCTGTACATGCCCCCACATCCTAAATATGAGAAATAATCACAGCTTCCACTTACAGAGTGTTAATTACGTGTGAGAGACTCTGACAAGTGCTTGATATGACATTGTCTCATTTGGTCTTCACAAGCAACCCTGAGAGGCAGAGGTGCTTGTTCATCTGTTTTATGGATGCAAATAAGGAGACATCCAGTTATTCAGCAGCAGAAAGGAGACTTGTATTCACGACTTGGTTTAAGGCCAAACGCCAGTCATTCTTACCATAATGCAATTCTCCCCAGCTTTTCATATATTTGTTGAAATCTCCCCTAGGTTCTAGATGCCCTTCTATGGGCATCACACAGTGCAATGTACATACTGACAGCTAAATGCATTGATGAAACCTTTTCTTTTTCTTAATGAAAAAGACAGATACTAAATTTTTCAGATGGTGAGTGTGATCCATGCACGAAGTGGGACAGAAATGAATCAAGAAAGAAGTTATGTCAACACAAGAATGAAAGACTCCTCGTTGGGTTTGTTGTTGAAGATACCATCTTACATCACAGAGGTCGTGAAACTGGGAGCCAAACAAAAGGGCATTTGTTGCTGGATGATAGATGTTCTGCTCACTCAGGAACCAAGACCACTTCAAAGTTTGCTTGGCTTGGTGGGAAGCTGTTGCCATGGAGAAGAGTCCCTGTGTCCCAACTGCCCATAAATATGTCTCCAAACAGCAGGAAGGAGTTGTATAAAATGGCTGTAGTAGCTGGAGCAGGGGGGTGGAGACTTGGGAAGCGGATGTGTCTCCTTCCACAGCACTGACTGAGCCAGGAAGGATTCCACATTCCAACTGGCCAAGACAAACACAGTCCAGCACTGGTGGGGAGGCAGCTATCGGGGAACAGCTGAACCACCATGGTCATCCAGCCTCTCAAAGACTGTCACCGCAAGAGTGGAGCCAGAGCCTGCGGTTTCCTGTCATCCTCTCTGGGACACAGCTCAGTCTTCCAATGACTCATGGCCAGTGGCGTGCAAAGATTTCATGTCCCATCTCCAACAGAGCCCAACCTGTGCAGAGCCACGGCCATTCCCACTGCTTCTTCCTCATGGGTTGCTTAATGAGGGGATTAACGATGACTAGGAGGTGAGTGGACGTCTTCACATGAGCAGCCCGGCTGTAAAATTGGCCGTGCACAGGCAAGCAGAAACAAAGCAGGGGGTGGGTAACGCTCAGCAGCACTGCACCAAGGCTTCTGTGTCTCAAGTCTTCTGGTCATGTGGGGAGAGGAGAGGAAACTGAAATTTATTAACTTCAGGCCTCTAGAGAGATGGTGAGGCTCGGTGGTTAAGAGTGTGGGTGTCAAATTGCATCCGGCCTCATCACTTCCTAGTGGCTTAGTGATCTTGGGAAGTTCCTCAACCCCTCTGAACCTCAATCTTTTCATTCAGAAAAAGGGAATGATAGTAGTGTCTATTGCACTAGGTGGTTTTGAAGATCAAATGGAGATTTATAAATGTAAACTTTGGTAAATGGTAGCTTTTGTCATTGTTATTTTCACCACCATTGATACTCAAGTTTAGTTGGTGGGGAGCTGAAGAACAGTGGAAATTACTTCTGAGGGAATTAATACCAATTATAGAGTAGATGCTTTGTGGAAGTTGAACACTGGACTTCAGTTATTCATTGGAAGAGAGCCTTGCTCCTAATACCGGCTGTGTTATGTGAATGGTTAAGCTTAAAGACCTTTTGGGATCTGTGGTAACTCAGGAATAGACTGGCCAGGGTGACATTCTCACTTCCCACTTGTAAACGCTATGAATAATCCAACCCCCACCCATACCCAAGCTTGCCGTTCAGTTCTACTAAAATTTGTTGAAGGCTTGTCACGTGCCAGGCACTACTGGCATGGTGGGGAGGTGGGGACGTGAATATAACAGAGAGGTGTAACACATGGGCCCTGTATTCAAGATGTGAACAGGTGAGATGAATACATGTACACTCAAGCAACACCGTGCAGTAAATCATCGCTACAGTACTGAGACAAACTACATGCAGGGCACATGGGGAGAAGCTGATTCTGAGTGGGGATAAGGAGAGATTGATTCTGAGTGGGAATATCTGTGAAGTCTTGTTGGAGGATATGTGTTTTGAGATGAACCTCAAATGTCGACATGAAGAGGAGGTAAACAATGTAGATAAAGGGATCATCTTTTGCAATAGTAGTAGCCTAGAGTAGACTAAAGGGATAAACTGGAAGATAAAGTTGTGGGGAAGGTTGGAGAAGACCATATTCTGTAGAGTTTTGATGGTCAGTCTGAAAGATGTGGATTTTGTTATTTATATTGGGAGACAATATGCCTTGGGAATAGAAGCTCAGGCATTGACTCTGAAATGTATTTGAGTCATGGCTATACTTTGTGCACATGGTGTGACCTGAGAAAAACATTTCACCCTCTGGACCGCAGTCTCCCCACTAGAAAGAGGGGCTCACAGCAGTGGTTCACTCACAGGGCTGTGGATGTGCACAGGCTGCTCAGCACTGTTCCTCAACATGGTACAGTCTTTTAAATATTAGCCATTGCTGTCATCATCAGCAATCAAGAGGCTGTTGCAATAGCTTAGGGAAAAATGATGAGCATCTAGGGTAGGACAGTGCCAAGCAAAAAGGAGGAATGCATGTACCTTTCAGAGGCAGAATAGGGAAGTGAATAGCACTATTGGGCATGAGAAGTGAGAAGGGAGCAAGGATGACTTAAGGATTTGAACCTGGTGACCAGCAGTTTTGAAATAGTGTTACCAAGTTCAGGTCATGGAAAATGTCTCAATTTGGGCGGTATTGAATCAAAGGCGGCTGGTAAATCCTTCAGGTTGGTCTTTTGCGTGGGGATTTCAAAGGCAAGGTCCAAATTTCAGTAGAATTTTTAGGATAAGAGACTTAGACTGGGGGGTGTCATGCATTTAGAAATGAAAGTCAAACCTTGGGAATGAAAGGGTCTTTATGGGCAATAATGTTGCTGAAGAATGGACATTATTAAATGTCTATTTATAAGAGAGGATAGAGGAAAAAAAAATAGAAGAACTAGGCAGTTACTATGTTTCTAAAACCAAGTGATGGATATGTCAAACAGGCTGTGGTAGTCAGCTCAGCAGACAAAAATGATGTCATTAGCTTGATTATACCTTCCATGAACATCTCAGGAGAGTATAGGGAAGAAGCTAGTTTGTAAGGCATTAAAGAGAAAATAATGGGGAAATGTGGTGTGTGCTTCATTGTAAAGAAGTTCGGAAGTTAAAGGGATGTAAGAGAGAAAGGTAAGGACGTTGAAACAAATGTGACACAAGGCAGGAGTAATTTTGGGGTGGAAACGATTTGAACAGTTTTGTAGAGTAGAGGAAACATCCACTGGAGAAAAATTAAAGATGCCCCGAGGAAAGAGGTTATTGTTGATCTAAGGAGAGTCAGGAAAGCGTGTGAATTACAGATTTATAAGGATGTTCGTTTCAGAGCAAACAAAGACCTCATCTTATGTGGATTCCAGAGCAAGGAAGAAAGATTAGGTTTTAAAGCAAAAAAAAAAAAAAATTATTTTGGTAACCGATGGAGTTCATGTTGGCGTACCTTTGTCTTCTAATAAACTATAGATTTTCGTGTAATAATTTAATGAAATTTCATGTCTTTATAAATGTAGAGGAATTTTTCTCCCTTAATTCTCTTGAGAGGTGGAGTAGTGGAGCAGGAATAACCACAAGAGTGGTTTAGAAGTCAGAAGTTCAGACTAGTCATAACCTCATTAAATCTCAGTGATCTCACCACAAACGGAGAATGCCCACCAAGAGGATGAACTGTGGTTTAAATGAGATAATACATGTGTCTGCCTTTGTAAAATTGATCTGTAACTAACTATACTTTATTTTTATTTGTCATATTTATCATATTTTGTTCTTAAAGCTGTTTTGTTTTTTGTTTTTTGTTTTTGTTTTCAGAATTGGTTCAATACTTGAAGAGAGAATGATGCCTGGGACATGAGCGAAATGGAAAGTTTGTGCGTGCCTGATTTACGCTGTCGATAGTGCGTGATGCAGAGGAAAGCGAGGCATAGTTAGAAGCCAATTCCTGTCAAATACTCAGAAAAGTGCCACTACAACGCTGTGGGGGGACTTCACAGATTTTCCACTAAAACAGTCCCCTTCTCCCCCAACGTTTTTCCAGTGATGTCTCCAACATGGTTTTGAATGACTCAAGCTTTGGGACGCATACCACTTCCCTGGTTATACGTGTTTGCCATTTCCCAGATTTCATCATTAGGGCATTTCCTGAAATTCAGCCCAACATGTTCCTTTTTTCTGATTTCAAAAAGGATTCTGTTTCAAGCCTCTGCTGTCAAATGGGGAACCCAACTGTGAAGGGTAGCGCATTTGACTGTGACATCAGAGTTTCCAATGGGAATGCCTCTTTCCACCCGGATATCAAATTCTCCCTTTGATTCAGGGTTTGAGAATAATGCACGAGTTTATACAGACCACACCGAGGTGCTACTGTGGGGCCAATAGCAGCAGGACCCCAAATTGCCTTTGCGGTTGGCAGCCCACAAGAACTGTCTGCCAAGAACCCCCTTGGAAACTCATCACCTTTCCAAGACCCCGTTTTCAAGTAGATCAAAGTATTTTCCTCATCCTGGTGAAAGCCAGAGGTTCAGGTCAAAGTGAATGAGTGTGGGATTCTGAAGGAAGCTGGCAGAACATCAAAGACAATTGGGTGGGACCTATCTTTTCTTTGAAAACTCTTTTCTATTGTTTCCCAGACTTTTTCAGTCTGACACATCATTGAACTTGCCCCTCTGCTCCCACCCCAGTCTCTACAACCCCTATTCAGCTTCCATTAGTTCCATCATCTGATCCTGAAATTCCTTACGTGTTTATGTGTTCCAAAAGCAAGTGACCATGCATAGGTACTGACCTATAGATATGAATAAGTGCCCATATCCACCTGTACTTACCTTATCCTAAGCAATAAACCCATAATTAAATTTTATTTTCTTTTATTCTGAAAGTGCTTTTTTGTAACCAGAACACTTAATACACAGTTCTGTGTCTCCCCATTAGACTGCACACTCCCTGAGGACAGCAGTCTTCTCTGTGCCCTTTCTCAGACCAGCACAGAGCTTGCCACACTTTAAAATTTTGATAAACGGTTAACCATCACTCTAGGTAATCTTAACCTTCCTCCTAATTTTAATAATTATCCATTTATGCTACAGCAAGGAATTTGGGGGATCTGAATTGTCACTCTTGTTGCTCCTGAAAAAATATATTTGAGATCATCATTTTCTAATTTAGATCATAACAAAACAAGCAGTCTTTATGGATATAATAAATACCATAATAATTATAGCCATCCTAGGTCATATTCATTGAACACTGACTCTGTGTCATGCACATGCAACATGTGTTCTGCCATGTGTTATCTCCTTTGGCTCTTAATGTTGGAGTGCCCTGGGCTCAGCCCTTGGTCTTCACCTTTTCTCCCTCTATACTCTTCTTGATGGTCCCATGTCAGCTATATACCACCAACCCCCATTTTCACAAGACCAGACTTCTTTCCCAAACTCCAAACTTATATATCCACTGCCTCCACTTGGAAGTCTAATAGACTTCACAAGTTCAATATGTCCAATACTTACTCTTGATCTTTCTGAAAAAGCTGCTCTACCTGCTGCCTTTCCCAGCTCAATTGATGGCAACACCCTCATTCCAGCAGCTCGGGCCAAAATCCTTACAATCTTCTACATTCTACTTCTTCTCTCCTACATCCAACCCATAAAAAATCCTGCTGACTTTATCTTCAAAATATATCCAGCATTCAGCCATTTCTCACCACTTCCCTTGCTCCAATTCCAGTCCAATCCATGCTCACCTCATTCCTAAGTTAGAGCTGTACCCTCCTGATAGAGCTCTGTGCTGCTTCTGCTCATGCCCTATGGAATGGTCTCAGGAAAACAACACAAAATACATAGTATATATATAATTTATTTTTTGAGATAGAGTCTCACTCTGTTGCCCAGGCTGGAGTGTTTGTTTCGAGGAGGGGAGATGTAAGAGAATTCCAGAGTCTGTATAAACCAGAGTAGCTGGGACTACAGGCATACACCACCACACCCGGCTAATTTTTGTATTTTGGTAGAGGTGGTGTTTCACCATGTTGGCCAGGCTGATAATGAACCCCTGACCTCAAATGATCTGCCCCCCTTGGCATCCCAAAATGCTGGGATTACAGCCAAGAGCCACCACGCCTGACCTCAGGATACATATTTTATCAGATTTTGACCCTCCAGTGATTCCCAGTTTCACTACAAGGAAAAGCCAGATTCTTTCCAAGGCCTGGCATGATTTGGGGTCCACTTGTCCTCTGACTTTATGTGTTGATACTCCTCCCATTACTCCCTGTCCTCCTTGCTCTTCAGTGAACGTGCCAGGCAGGCTCCCACCTTCGAATCTTGGCTTCAGCACTTCTCTCTGCCTACTGTGTTTTTCCTGCAAATGCTACTTGGCTAATTCATCACCCTTCCAAGTCTCAACGAGGTTTGCTCAAACCATCTTCCTCATGCCACCGCTTGCCCACCTGCCAACACCCCTCTTCTACTCACTCTGCACTGCATTTTTTGTTTGTTTGTTTGTTTTTTCCATAGTGTTTCTCACCTCCTAGCATAGTTAGAAAGTTACTTGTATATTATACTATTTGGTTATCTTTCTTTCCCTTGTATAATGCAAGCTACGTGAGGGTACAATTTTTGTCTCTTTTGTTTGGAAAAGTGTCTGGCTCACGTTGTAGATACTCAGTAAACATTGTTGAATGAGTGGGTAAGAAATGACAGATGCTCCTAGAATCAAGATACTCAGGTCTCGGAGCTCCAAGTGGCCTCAATGCCCTGAGCATCAGCACATTCTTACACTCTTCATGCTCCATCTCACACTCAAAAGCCCGACACACACCCCACACCCTAAATCCCCTAAATTCACTTCTGCAGCCTGAATTTCTATCTTGAGAAACTACTTCTGTCTGCCAGAGAGTGGCAAGGCATCATTTCATTTGCCTGGAACCAAATTCAGTAAAGGACAGGAGCTTCTTTGTCACAAGTGACTGCTTGGTGGGTGGAAACTAACAAAATGTAACCAACATGGGCAGCTCCCCTGGCAAACTGTTCCTTGAAGAGAGAATTGCAGCCTGCACAATTCCTGCTAAGTGACTATCTTCTTCTGCTCTTGATGCTTACTGAGAAGAGTGCTGGGCATGGACTGTCAAATTTACAAGGGTAGTGACAGGAAAAGAGGCTTATTTTCGAGGCAAACAGGAATGTCTTCCATCTCTCCAGAAGAGAGACTATCTCTCTGTTTTATTAACTACAGTTCCATTACTTGGCTACCGTCTTTTACAGGGTACAGGTTAAGGAATACAAACTCAACTCAAAGGCTTTCAATTCATTCAGGAGCAGAGTCTTTGGGAAATTTTCCATGAGCGTCAGCAGAAATTAGCAGCCAAATTTTAGGATGAGGAAGTGCCAGGCTGCAGGTGGCAAACTTCCCAGGCATCTTCTTCTTCTTTTTCTTCTTCCTTTAAGACACTCAAGCACTGGGTGTTATCATCCCAGTATTTTTTCTGAGCTTTGATAAAAAAGAGACGTGTTTAGACTTTGTTAAGCATTCTGAGGCAGAAATAACATAGAATCCCAGGGAGAATATACCTGATCCTTGACATTTCCATGAGAAACACCAAAGAGAAAGTAATTGACAAAGTAAGTTCATTGAACAAGGGGGCCATAAGGCCACCTTTCCCATGCGAACACACCCAGACATTCACCTTTTCTATTTCTTCATATTCAACTCATTGTCTTATCTCGAGTGTGATTTTTTTAAAATTATAAACTGGATAGCTTTTAAACAATGTAACTTTATTTCTCACAGATCTGGGAGCTGAGAAGTCCAAGGTCAAGGCACTGGCAGTTTTAATTTCATGTCTAGAGAGGGCCCGCTTTCTGGTTCTTACATGGCACTTTCTTGCTGTGTCCTCACCTAACGGAAGGGAGGAAGTGAGCTCTTTCGGAACTCTTATAAAGATAGTAATCTCATTCATGTGGCCTCAACCCTCATGACCTCATCTATTCCTAATTACCTCCCAAAGACCCCACTTCTTAACATCACATTAGGGCATAAGATTTCAACGTAAGAATCGGGAGAATACACAGCATTCAGTCCACAATACTCATTATGTGCTCTACAGTATAGGATAAGCATTGGTTCCATTAAATCCCTTCCACCTCAGATCAGTTGTTCATTGCAATCCTACTATGATTTTACATGCCTCTCCCAGACTCCACATTTTTTTTTCATGCTTAATGTACTTAGCAACAGACTCGGGTCTATTCTATAAGGCATCTCATCTCTCCCTTGATCATCTCCTGTTCATTATCATCTTATTTTTATCATATTACATTCTCGATTTATTATCTATTATATTACATTCCTGGAGGGTGGGATTTGTTTCGAGGAGGGGAGGTATGAGAGAATTCCATACTGATTTCTCTTCTGTCTTTATGGCACCCTATAATTTCAGGCACTTGCCATTTCTACACATCTTCACGGGCCTCCCATACATCTCCTCTCCACACAATAACCAGAGTGACATTTTGAAAGCTCAGATATGCTTACATAACCCTCATTGCTTAAAATTCTTCAGAGATTCCCATTGCTCTGACCCTCAAGCTCCATATCTCCAGTGTGGCCTCTGTGGTCCTGGGCACTCTGACTTCTGTGGGTCGCTGGTCTCCTCTTACGCTTCTCCAATGCATGTTCTCACTGATCCAGCCACCTTCATTCTTACATTCATGAATAACCCAGACTCTGGACCCCAAAAAGCTTTTATTGGGTATTCCATCTGTCTAGGATGCTCCCTCTGCCTTCACCTCCTCATCTGCCTCCTCTACCTAGCTAACTCACCTTAAGATTTCAGCTCAGCCATCGCCTACTCAGGAAACGCCTTTGCTGGCCAAAACCCTGTCTTCCCAACCTGGCCCTTGCATTGGTGCCGCTGTATTGCCATCATGGTGTCATGTGCTGCTCCTGTGTAGCACCACTTCCCTTGTCTTTTCTTCTGCTTTCTTTGTCTACATTTCATCCTCTTTTCCTGGTAGACACTGAGCTATATCAAAAGTGTTTTTACCACTATTGTATCCTCAGTACATAGCATGTTCCCAAGAATAGTATGTATTTAATAAACAACCCATTCATTGAATAAACAAGTAAATGAATGAAAGAAAATCTAATTAAGGCACCTCTTATTTCATAATTGAAATTAAATGTGACTAGATATTGACCTTGCAAAGAACATGATCTAGTAATACATTAGTCAGGCTAGGTTATGCTGCAGTAACAAAAAACCCCAAAAGTTTGGGACTCAGACTACAAAGCTTCTGTTGGGAATGCAAAATGGCACAGCAAGGCAATTTCTTACTAAAAACCAAACATGTGCTTACCATATGACCCAGCAATTGCACTCCTGGGCATTTATCCCAGGGAAGTGAAAACTTGTGTTCATGCAAAATTCTGTGCATAAATGTTCATAGCAGCTTCATTCATAATAGTCCTAAACTGGAAACAACTCAGATGTCTTTCAGTGGGTAGATGGTTAAACAAACTGTGATGTATCTGTACCATGGAACACTACTAAACAAGAAAAATGGATGAACTATCTATACACACAACAACTTCAATTTATCTCAAGGGAATTGTGCCAAGTGGAAAAAAAGGTTACATATTTTGTTGCACAACATTGTGAATATAATTAATGCCACTGAACAGTATCCTTAAAAATGGTTAGAATGATGACCAGGTGCAGTGGCTCATGCCAGTAATCCCAGCACTTTGGGAGGCCGAGGCGGGCAGATCACCTAAGGTCAGGACCAGCCTGGCCAACATAGTGAAACCCATCTCTACTAAAACTACAAAAAATTAGCTGGGCATGGTGGCGGGCACCTGTAATCTCAGATACTTCGGAGGCTGACGCAAGAGAATCACTCGAACCTGGGAAGTGGTGGTAGCAGCGAGCTGAGATCATGCCATTGCACTCCAGCCTGGGCAATAAGAGTGAAACCCCGCCTCAAAAAAAAAAAAAAAATTGTTAGTTTTTTTGGTGTATATATTTTACTACAATAAAAAATTTCAAAGTCACATACTGTATGATTCTATTGATCTATTCTTGAAATGGCAAACAGGTAGCTATGGAGAACAGATTCGTTGTTGCCAGGAGTCGGGGAGAGGGAAGAAGGGAGGCAGGTGGCTGTGACTACTAAAGGGTAGCACTTGGGATCCTATGGGGGGACTGCTCCACTCTTTATCACACATGTGACAACAGTTCAGGGAACTAAGTACACACAAGCTCACATGCACAAAGGAGTACATGTAAAACTTGTGACATGTGAAAAAAGTGGATTTTATCAATGTCTATTTTCTGTTTGCTGTTTTATAGTTATGCAAGATGTTATCATTGGGGAAAACAGGATAAAAAGTAATAGGATCTCCTTGCATATGAGCATATAAGTATCTCACAAAAGAAGTTAAGCAACAACAACAATACAGATTTACTCCCCACTCAAGCTACATGTCCTCCTTGGTGTGGCTGGGGGTCCAGCCCATGAAAATAACACAGCCATTGGAGCTTCTGCCATCTGGAGCTTCACCAGTCACCTCGTCAGGGGAAGGAGATTTGGCAAATCTCAGTCAGCCCTCTGTATCTACGGGTTCCACATCCACCAACTCAACCAACCACAGATGGAAAATATTAAAAAATAATAACAACAATGGAAATAATACAAATTTTAAAATAAGATACGGTAGACACAGTGGCTCATGCCTGTAATCCCAGCACTTCGGGAGGCCAAGACGGGCAGATCACCTGAGGTCAGGAGTTTGACACCAGCCTGGCCAATGTGGTGAAACCCTGTCTCTACTAAAAATACAAAAATTAGCCAGGCATGGTGGCACATGCCTGTAATCCCAGCTACTAGGAAGGCTGAGGCAGGAGAATCGCTTGAACCTAGGAGATGGAGGTTGCAATGAGCTGAGATTGCATCTCTGTACTCCAGCCTGGGTGACAGAGTGAGACTCTGTCTCAAAATAAATAAATAAATAAAATAATATAAGATAATACCTACTTACATACCATTTACATTGTATTAGGTATTATAGGTAATCTAGAGTTGATTTTAAATATTGGGGAGGATATGCATAGGTTATATGCAAATACAACCCCATTTTATATAAGCACCTTAACCATTCGTGGATTTTGGTTTCAGCAGGGGTTTCTATGACTGCACTCCCTGACTCTTAAAGGCTTCCAGCTATAAGCAACATACATCATTTCCACTCATGTTTCATTGGCCAAAGCAAATCCTCTGACTTTACTAACCTCTAGGAAGCAGGGAAGTTTGGCCTTGCCATGTGTCTGAAAATAAAATAATCAAAATATTGATAAAAGCACCACAGTCACAGCTTTTGATTAAGATTATATAAATGGTTAAAATACTTACGAAGCATTTAACATTTATGCCATTATCATGTGACCAATTAAATAAGCATCTTCCATTTAGCAATAAATTAAATGCAGGGAAATACAAAACTAAATATTACACTGGTCACAGTGGATAAAACTTCACACTGGGCCTGAGTTTCACTCTTCAGAAAAAGTGAAATGCTAAAATATAAGTTAAAATGCACCCGTGTAACAAAGACAGTTTCTCCTTTTGCCCATTAAATTTTCATGGAAGTAGTGCTTACATGTAGCTTTTCTACCTGAAGGCGTAAGTAGTCAAAGTTTACCTGTAGCCTTTCTATCTGAAGGCATAAGTAGTCAATTTAAAATGAAACTGATATGTGTGAAAAAGTTTGTGCATGTTCAGGGAGGCTGTGTAGAAGGCGTTGGGATGGGTGAGCATACATGGATCAGATGGATAAATTTGGAAGATCGTAGGTGCAGGACAAACAACAGACAAGCCAGGAGTTTGCTAAGAAAAGAAACATAATACCACTAATTAAGAAATAACCAGAAAACTCTGAGAATAACCAACTGCATGTTATAGTTGTAAGAAATTAAATCAAATATTTTGCTATGTAGAAACATATCTAGGATGTATTTTTAACATGCACCTTGAATGTATTTAATAAACACCATGTATGTATTCAAGAACACAACTATATTGATCAGAGTTGCTTAGGATAGGAACAGGAAACTCATGCTCAATGAGCATCCACTGAGTGTCGTCACTGTCTGTGGCACCCAATTTTAACCTGCACGATGCTCTCACATCTTTACTAGCACCCTATTTTACAAGTGCATCAAGAGTCAGAAAAGTGATAGTATGTCTCCAGAGCTGCCCTTTGCATCTAGGACTGCCTGCCCACTGAGTCTGGTAGACTATGCTTTACCCCCTTACTCATCATCAGTTCCCTGGGATGGCACCACATACAAGGGCTGCTGTGACTGACTTCAGCCTCCTTTTCCAAACTCTGTTCACTGCTTCTTTCTGTGGTCTCCAATCTCCAGCCGAAGGACATCTCTCACATTTCCTCAAGCCCAGCCTTCAAAATGCAGCCTCTGCCTCTGCAAATGCAGTTCCTCCTGCCCTTTCTTTCTTAACCTCTTTATCCCAAATTTTACCAATTTTGCAGATCCTAGCTCATGTGCTACCGCCTCCAAGTCTTTCGTCATCAATGCCTTAAAACCTTTCAGATACAAAGCAAGAACTTAATGAATGGCTGAATGAATGAAGAGATAGACAAATGGTGTTTTCCCCTAAAAGCCATGTTCTGTCCCCCAATTCTTTCCCAAGCATTTTGCGGTTGTTGTTATATTCTATTGGCTATTAAGTAGCTATTTGAATTCAACTCAGAAGACATTAATCGGGATTTTCTTATTGCAAAGTTCCGTGCTGAGTAGGGAGGGGAACACAACAGGGGATAAGACCCAGTCCAGTCTCTGCACTTTACGTTTTCACAAACCCTTTTGGTGAAATCACCTCTAATGCATTCGAGCTCCCTTGTCAGACTCGCAGATACTTGAAAGAGAAAGTACATTTACAGGGTGGGAATGCTACTTTATGCCTTTTCTAAGAGAATTCTGACTTACATCAACATCCTTCATCAAGAGCAAAGCTCAATGTCGACTAACTCCATTCCTGGCCAAGTCAAGACCCGCCAGGCTCTGGGATGCATGGCCTCATCGCTCAGGATCGCAAATAGCCTATTGCGGCTTCAGCTGGTTTGAAATGATAAGGTTAGGAAAACCAAACAGTATTGCCCCGAGTGTTCATAAAAATAAGCTGAAATTAGAGAAGCCTTAGCATTCTTAAGAGTTATCATTTATTATGATAACCTTGCGTATTTCAAGAGTGATCCCGGAACAGTAAAAAGAGATTAAAATAAGATGGCAACATAATACTACTACTTAAAATAAAATCATAGATTAATACCAGAAAACTTCAGACTATTCCATTTAACTTCATGTAGGGGAGTCTGCAAAATTAAATTAAGTGACTCAGGCTTTTTATTTATAGAAACAACTTGGATGTTGGTCTGAGAAGTGAGATAAAGTTCTCAAATAAGCTCAAGTCATTGAATTGTAAATAATGAAGAACCATGTGGATGGAAAATAAATATTTTAAGTACCCTAATTGATAGAAGCATTTCATATTAGATAAAACCTAATAAAAACATTTAAAGACAGGATGCAAAAGTTACATACACACACACACACACACACACACACACACACATATAATCATGAAACCTGTATCACCATTTCATACCCCGAGGTAAAACAAGAAGAAAAAAATAAAATGGAAAAATTGTATTGCTATTAAAAAAAAAACAAACAAAAAACTAAATTTCCTCCTGCTCACTCCACAAGGGGAATCTTGGAACTAAAGTGTGGGGCACAGACTGGCTGAGGACCCAGCTGGCCAACAGCAGTCCCTAGTCTGCATTAGCAAAAGGCACACCCTCTGGATGGATTCAGCACTTTGAACGTGTGGTTTGACATCCGAAGAGTCGGTTTCAGCTAAGGAAAGCTGTCTGCCTCCCAGGAAATGCAGCCCTGCATAAGTGCTGGACTGTAGCTCCCCGGTCCCCTTGCAGTAGGACATAAATTTCACAATGGATCCCACCAGCCCCTCTAGAATTCTGCATAAAATATCTGGGAGAAAGGCATTGGACTGTAGTCCCCATTCTAATTTTTGAACTAAACTTCACCTCTCTGAGCTCAGTTTCTTCCCTTGCAAATTGAGAAGGTGGTGCCAGTCAGACCTACTCCAATGGGAAGGATCAGATGAGCTTACTCATGGGGAAAGGCTGGGTTAATTGCCCATCATCATGTAGGAGTAAAACCCTCCATGTTGAATAAGCCATCCCTCATTTACGTTTCAGAGAATAAAATGTTTTCCCATTTTACATCCTAAGGTATTCTTATTTTGACATTTTAAAGTGCATTTATTTTCCTATCTTGTTCATTTGGATTTGTTTCTTCAAGTAAATTAATAATTATAATAAATTGAAACACGATAATGATTACGATTTACTGACCATGTTTCCATGCGCCAGGCATTGTATCAAGCACTTCTAATATCTTTGTGGTCTCATGTCATCCTCCCAAGGTGGCAGTGTTACTTCCTCCATTGTACAGATGCAAAAACTAAGACACAAAAATTAAGTAACAAAAAAAAGCACATATAGGGTTTAAATGAACATCTTTGTGATCCACAGCTTTTCCTCCCCAAAATTTCATTATGGAAAATTTGAAACAGAGATAAACAGTAATCACTCTACGCTACCACCTCACTTTTGGAATAATGCTGTTCATCCTCTTTATATTATTCTAATATTGTAGGAGGATTTCTTTTCATTAAAGGGTGGATAGAATAGGCAGAGGATTTTTTATACAGTTGAGGTACAGCTATTAATAGTTGGCTCCACCGCCAGTTCAGGAAGATGGGAGAAAAACTAATGTTGTCTGCGTTGTAATAGTTTTTTTTTTTTTTTAAGCTTCTGCAAGTGCTAATTTAATTCCTAACATCATTCCTAGAATCATTTATTATTGCTAATAATTGCAGCAATAACAATTCAGAATCTCTGCAGCTTTGGCAAAGGTGGTCAAGGAAATAAACATTGTATTTGATTAAGTCTCTGTTGAGAGTAAGTGGAAGGTGCTTAATCATGTTCATGAGCCTCTAACTACACTCTCTTATCAGGACTCCACTCGGGACGCTCTGCAGCTTCTTACAACTGACAGGCTACAAATCATGCCCTAGACCGCACCACTGATTCCTTTGAAAAATATCACCTGCGACTTGTGCACGTCATGCCTCCAAATATTAGACTCTATTTATGGAACCCATCCTGTACAAATCATCCTGACTTTAGAAAACCTTCCCAGTATCAAAACGCAGGCATCCCTATTGGGCTCAAAATATCTGATTCCCATAGGCTTGAGCAATGCAGAGCTGCTCATTCAAAAGCTCAGCTGCTTCCCCAGGTTTCTGGTTTGGTGATAATCAAGAGAACTTTTGAGCAATTACTGTGTGTCAAATAGTGAATTGGGCACTTAAGAATTATCTCTTTTAACGTTAAGAACAATCCTATGAAGTAGTTAACATTCTCATTTTATAAATACGGAACCAATCTTAAAGTGATTATTTGTCCAGGGTTCTCTTTTTTCTGAGCACATGAGAATCTTAGTTGGCTTGACACTAGCTCAGTTTTAACCACACATGATAATACCTCCCAGGCTAGGCATGGCTCCAAGGAGACTATGAGGCTCTATCTCACTTCTCTCCCTTGTAAGCCCTCCAGCTGCAGTGAGTCAAAAAGAGCACTCTCTCATATAGAACCAGGATTAGTCTACCGGTCGAGTCCACGTATTAATATTTTACCATTCCAGATCTGAGCCACAATCCACTCCTCCATGCCATGCTCTGGAAGCAATTCAGGAAGTAAAAGAAGATTCACAGAGCCATTGCGATCAACCCAACATGGTTCGTTGAAGAATTTAAGGACCTGGAAATCACAGTTCCTTTGCTTACCCTCTTTTATGGTTATATGCTCCTTAGGAACAACACCAGAGAGTAGGTGTCCCCCAGGCATAAGTTTTCACCCACACACATCAGCATAAGCTTCTATTGCATCCTCACTTGAGCTAATCTCAAAAGAGACAATTTGGGGAATTTCGATCATGCTCGCCTGGTGTCACGCAATGCTTGGATCCTTGTGGGAAATTTAAGTGCTCACAATTCTAGCTGCGCAACGGATGTCATTCTCACTTTGTCTTCCACTGGTGTGGGGCAGCTGCGGAAATGCTACATTTGTCAGCCTTACTTTCAAGAAAAAAAATGTCTCTATTACAAGGCTATCTATAGTTTTTCCAATGTTTTTGCAAAGAAGGGGAAAAGAGGATGTGTTGAAAGACATGGCCGCCTGTGGACACTGCTGAGTAAATTTTGGCTAGTGTGGTGTAGTCATGAAGCTCCAAAAATACATTTTTTTTCCTGGTTCGAAAGGGAAGGGAACAGTTCCCCACTGCACTAGAAAAGTGCTGGGACTTGACAGACAAAGACAAAACCTACTCTTGCCGCTTTTCTCTAAAGTGTTTCCATAAGCCCAAATTTCTGGGTGGTTACAAGTAATTTGCTTCAACTTAATTTCTTTCATTCAAGTTTTTGGGAAAAAAAAAATCTGTCACAGGCAATGGAAAATAATTAAGACATTAGCCCAGTGTTGGATGTTCAGACAGCAAGCTGCATTAGCCTACATGTCAATGTTGAATTACAATATTACCAAACATACAGAGGGGACAGAAAGTCAAGGAATGAGAGAAACAAATGAGCCCTGGTCATGTTCCACTTGTTAAGTTCCTTGCCTTTCTGCTCTGGCCATCATCTTCTCCAGTCCTCTGCTGCTATCTCTTGAACGAATTGACTCTGCCAACTTCGAGGATCCTCCTTAGTAATCCATTCAATATGTGCATTCCCTTTGGAAGGAATACAGTAGTCTGGTGTGCATTTCCTATCTGCTCCTAATTTCCTATCCTGTGAATTATGTCATCTAGTTTTTGTGCTTTTGCCAGTGGGAAAAGGCTGTCTAGATCAATTTGGTCGGACCACCTCATATCCCTAGGAACACCAATTAGATCACCACAAAGCTGACTCATGCTTAGGAAGACCACCCTCAGTTTCCTCTACTGTCCCTTAGTTTAAACACTTAGCCTCAGGAAGGCTCTCGGAGATGTCATCTGACACACAGTGCTTCTGCCCAATCCAGTCCTATAGTGGGTCAGGTTTGTACACATCTTGCAAAAGCCACAGACATATGCTGAGATATTCAATCTACAAAGAGATGTATTCTGGCTATGGAGGGTAGATTTTGATCCAGGAAGTGAGATTTTTTTTATTCCCGCCCTCCTGAATTTCATCAGAGCAGCTACAGAGGATGTGGGAAGCTCTTATGATTTCCAGATTGACGTTATTAGATCAGAATGTAAGGGGTAATGCAATGCTCACGTCTACACAAATGGCAAAGAAGGAAAAGAACTTCACATCAAATTACCTGGATCATTGTTTCCATTGTTTAGTTTGATGTCCATGGCAAAACACATAATCGGAAAATTTTGTAAAGTATTTTAATCCAATCTTGTCTTCTTGGCAGAATCCATTTAAAGGGATGGAAGATTGATCTCCATGTCATCCTCTGAACCTAAGATCCCAAGACGTGTCACCCATAATCTGGTCACACCATCCAAAAGAAACCCTGAAGGCACAGGTAATTAACATGAAATGTTCAAACGTACTTTGAAGACAAAGCGTATTTCTTCTTGTTGTCTTCTCTACTCTGTGTTAATCATTTGGTTAATGGATACAGGTCCACTAAAAATTGGACTTGTATTTAGAAGTCATTAAAGGGAAAAAGGGAGAAATTTGTTTGGCTGTCCAGCAGGACTCTGAAAGCTGGTACCTGCCAGGCCTGTCTGGAAAGAAGAGGCATGAATGTGACCTTTTGGGTAGAACACAAATAGCCAGCATTCCTTATGCTTGTGGCTCCAAGGGCCCCAGGGCTGAGAACCAGCCAATTTCTGTCCCTGGAAATTGATTATAAAAGCTCTTGTCAGTGTCCTGGCCTCTGAAGCCAAATCTAATTAGAGATGAGCAACCACAGCCCCATTCATTCGTGGCTAGAATCTGCTTTCCTCTGAACCAGACTGTAGCTGTACCTGCATGGAGGAGAAAAGAACTTGTTCCTGGACTGTGTTCCTGTGTTATAATGAATAAGACCAAGGGCTGGGTTATTTTGCTTGGTTGTCCCAAATACTTGACTCTATGCACCCTCTGCTCTGGCTGTCATAGTCCCTTTGCTGCCACCAGCGATAAAAACACTTGTTGATTAAAATAGAATAATTTCAGAACCATCACAGATAACTAGCTACATATTCCAGATGCCCATAAGGTGGGAGGTGTCCTCAATCAGAAACATCACAACCACGGTTTTGTTTGTTCATTTTACATAAATAAGCAGCTGGTTTCTCAATTTCCTCCACCAAAGTCAATACTCACAAGGAAACATTTTTATAGATCACAGAAGTATTAATTGTCTGGAAATCCCTCAATCGGAATAAGATTCTTTTTAGAGCAAGATCTGATATTGTATTATTTTATTATAATCGTATTACATGAATATTCTATTGTTTCAAGTCATACAGGGATACGGAAACATAATAAAAAGATTCCCTTCAAACACTGCCATTCTCCATATACACAAACATGGATCCCCTCTATTTCCATGAAGAAATTGCTGTTGGCAGTTTTTGACATACCCTTCCAGAATGTTTTCAATTAAACTAAATATTTATGTTTTTATTTTCCTGTTTCATATAGTTACAGCTTACATATATCAGGTTGACTTTTTAAAAAAATTTAATATGCCTTGGAGTCTTCTCCATGTAAGCATATATAAATTTTATCGCCTTCCTTTTAATTGGGAATCTATCTCCTGGTCTCTTTCCCAATATTAGGGGAAATGTTTCCAATATCTCACCATTTAGCATGATGACTCCCGCAGGTCTTTGTAGATTTTTTTCTATCCAGTCAAGGAAGTTCCTTCTATTCTTAGTTTGCAGAGAGTTTTTCATGTTGAATAGATGTTAAACTTTGTCAAATGTTTTTCCATACATCTATGGAGATGATGATTAAATTAGTTTTTACTTTCTGTTTATGTGCTGAACTACAATGATTATTTTCAAATGTTAAAATACTCTTGCATATGTGGAATAAACCCCACTTGGTCATGCTATATTATCCTTTTCATATACTGCTAGATTCTATTTGCTAATATTTTGTAACATTTTTACATTTATATGAAGGAAAGAGTTTGTCGTTTTTCTTTCTTACAACTCCTTAGGTTTTGGAATCAGTTTATGCTGGCCTCACAAAAAGAATTAGGCAAGAGTCTCTTTTTTTCTACTTTCTAGAAGCCTTTGTACAAGATTAGTTTACCTTTTCCTGAAATTTGGAAAAAGGCACCAATGAAGTCTTCTGTGCCTGGAGTTTTGTTGGTGGAGAGGTTTTTAATAATGAATTCCATTTCTTTAGTAGATACCAAACCATTCACATTTCTGTTTCTTCTTTTGTCAGTTTACATAATTTGCATATCTCATGGCATGGGTCCATTTCAACCAAATTTCCAAATGTATTGGCCCAAGGCTGTTTGTTGTATCATACTATTTGCTTTTTAATATCTGTAGGGTCTGTGGTGAAATTTTTCTCTTTCTTGTTACTTTCCCTTTCTTTTTCAAAGTTCTTCTTAGTAGCAGTTTATTCACTTTTATCAATCTTCTCAAGGAAATATTTTAGGATTTTAAAATTCTACTGTGCTTGTTGTTTTTCTATTTAATTCATTTATCATATAGTACAAGAAAATTCTGGTCTCTGCCTGTGATAGGCAGAATAAGGGTCCCTCAAAAATATCCACATCCTAATCCCCGGAATCTGTGAATATGTTACCATACATGGCAAACAGAACTTTGCAGACGCGATTACAGTTTTGGTCCTTTAGATGAGGAGATTATCCTGGATTTTCCAAGTGGGTTGAATCTAATCACAATGCCCTTAAGAGTAGAGAACCTGTCTCAGCTTCACACAGGGAAACAGAACATGAAAAGGATTCAACCTGCTATTTCTGGCATTGAAATGCAAGAATGGGACCACCAGCCAAGGAATTTGGTCGTCTCTAAAAACTGAGAATAAGCCCGGGCATAGTGGCTCATGCCTATAATCCCAGTGCTTTGGCAGGCCAAGGCAGGAGGACTGCTTGAGGCCAAGAGTTTGAGGCCAGCCTGGGCAATATGGCAAGGCTCTTTCTTTACAAAAATATAAATAAAATTAGCCAGGCATGGTGGTGTGGGTCTGTAGTCCTAGCTACTTGGGAAGCTGAGGCAGGATAATCACTTGAGCCCAGGAGGTCGAGGCTGCAGTGAGCCATAATTGTACTACTACCTGAATGACAGGAAGAGACCCTGTGTATAGGAAAACAAAAAACAAACAAACAAAAAACTGAGAATGGCCTTCAATTTATAGCCAGCAACTGATCCTAGAACCTCAATGAACTGGATTCTGCCAACAACCCAAATGAGCAAGAGACAGATTGAGGCTCCAGAAAATAAGGCAACCCTGCTTCCACCTTGATTTTAGCCCAGTGAGATCCATGCAAACTTTCTGACCTGCAGAACTATAAGATAGTAGATTTATGTTGTTTTAAACCACTAAGTCTGTGGTAATTTGTTACAACAGCAATAGAAAATGAATTCGCCACCCTGCATAGCTTAGAGTCCAAAGAGGGAGCAAGAACATACATCGCCCACGACAAATTAGCAGGGGATGACTGCGGGATGGGGGAGAGAGAGTAAGTGATTTAACCCTGGCTTCACCCTCAGAAAGAACCTCAAATTTAAATTTGACCTTATTGGCAAATGCCCATATATGTACATATGATCATTGTAATATGAGTACATCCGTGTGTATGAAATAATCCAACTTGTTAAATTAAACATTTAAATGCTGCGATTTTTCTCACCCTTTTGAAACATTTCTTCATTTTTCTATGTATTGCAGATCTCAAAGACAGTGGTCTGAGCCTCTTTCATGTGAAAGGAGGCAGGACTGAGTAGAGCTGGGTGGAGCTGCATTGATAGTGTGTTCTGTAAGGAAGGAACTATGTGTGCAAAACCCAGTAATGGAGATAGAAATCATGGGCACAGAGAACCTGAGAGGAAACCACAGAGTCTGACACAATGATGGGGCTGCAGGTGGCACAAGGTGGTGCTGGAGAAGCAGGCAGGACCTGCTGGTGTAGGGTACATAGGGCTGTGCTGGGGGTTTGGACCTCATCCAAAGGGCAATGAGGAGCTATGAAAGGTTTAAAGGGGAAGGGGACTCACACTGAATTGTGTTCTCTCTGGCAGCATTCCCTGGTTGTAACATAGATGTAATAGCTTCTCCATCCCTCTCTGCATCTTGACCTTCTTCTGGGAAGAAGAGCACCCAGCCGAGGAGGAATGGTGGGTAGGAGATTCATGTGGCCCTAAGGTTACAAGCAAGGAAGGAAGTTCTAATTTGGGACTCCAGAGTTTGCTCGTGGCAATTGTAAATATTTCCCATGAAAGGCAAAAGAAAAGCTGAACTGACAGATGATCCCCTTCTTCATGGACTCTGCACCCAGTCAATGTCACTACCTCCTCCTCTGTGAGGAAGACTCTTGGCAGAGCTGCCCGCACTTTTCTTATACTTTTCTCTTACACTTTTCCACACTTTTTTTTTTTTACCTCTGATAAATTTTCTCAAACAGAAAAGTTGAGCATGATATTGCTCACACTCACAGACCATTTCCTCTAACAATTGTTAACATTTTACCATGTTTGATTCATCTAATTTTTGTTCCGTAGTATGTTGCAGTAAATTACAGACATCAAGACATTTTATCCTAAAACGGTTAAGTATGAATCCTGGAGGATTGTTCAATATACCACAGATCAGTATAATTCCTAAGAAGATTAACAGTTGCTTAATATCATCTAAGCCAAGTCTATCTTCCCATTTCCCCCACTGTCCCCAAATGTCTTTGCAACTGCTTTGTTCCATTTAAGACTCAAAGTCATATATTTTATTAGATTATTGTTTCTCTTGAGTTTCTTTTAATGGCAACAGATCCTCACCACCACCCTTATTTATTCATTTATTTATTTATTTTATTTTTTTGACATAGAGTCTCACTCTGTCACCCAGGCTGGAGTACAGTGGTGTGATCTCGGCTCACTGCAACCTCCACCTCCTGAGTTCAAACGATTCTCCTGCCTCAGCTTCCCGAGTAGCTGGTATTACAGGTGTCTGCCACCACGCCTGGCTAATTTTTGTAATTTTTAGTAGAGACAGGGTTTTGCCATGTTGGCCAGGCTAGTCTCGAACTCCTGACCTCAGGTGATCCACCCACCTCAGCCTCCCAAAGTGCTGGGATTACAGGCATGAGCCACCGCACCTGGCTCTTTACTTCATTTTTCCAAGACATTTAAACTTGTTAAAGGGGCCAGGCCAACTGTCCTATAGACCAGTGGTCCCCAATCTTTGTGGCACCAGGAACAGTTTTTGTAGAAGGCAATTTTTCCAGGGATGGGGGCAGGTAGTGGGGTTGGAGGGACAGAGTGTTGAGGGGGATGGTTTTAGGATGAAACTTCCACCTCACATTGTCAGGCATTAGTTAGATTCTCATAAGAAACTCACAACCTAGATCCCTGGCACGCACAGGCCACAGTAGGGTTCCTGCTCCTATGAGAACCTAATGCTATGGCTGATCTGGCAGGAGGTGGAACTCAGTTGGTAATGCTAGCTGGCCCATCACTCACCTCCTGCTGTGCAGCCCAGTTCCTAACAGGCCACGGACTGGTATCAGGCCACAGCGCAGGGCCTGGGGACCCCTGCTGTAGACTGTCCCACCTTCTGGATTTGTTTAATTGGTTCCTCATGGTATTGATAAACTTGTTCCTCTGTCCCCTTATCTCTGTTTCCAATAAGCTGGAGGTTAAATATAAAGGCTTGATTACAATCCCTTTAGCATTTTCAGTATGCTTATTTTATAAGTGATAGCAGGTACTTCATACTGCATCTTGCTGGGGCATGTCATATTTGGTGGCCCCACCATGACATATGTCAAGATTAATCTCTACTTAAGACAGTGACAGTGAGAGGTTTTCTTCTTATGAGATGCAAGTCTATGGAATAATTCATTGGCGCCATGTGTATACCTAGTTCTCCACTAATGGTTTGCCTAAAGGTTTTTATGTCTATTTTTATTTGTATTTGAACAGGGTTATTTCACAGATTGCAAAATGATCATGTGCTTTTTGATCCAGAGATGGGCTAAACCATGAGAATGATCCTACTCTTTTGTTTGGAGGACCAGCTAACCTCTACTGTCCCCTGTTTTCTTACAGTCCTGCTTCTCTGGGTGTTGTCTGGAGGGGGCATACTCAAGGTTGTCAGACCTCTGTTCTCTGCAGCCCATGCATATGCACACATGTACCTAGCCAACAACTGAGGTTGTCTTTCAACTATTGACAGAATTGCAGCCAGACAGCCAACTTTCAAGAGCAGAGGTGTCCAAGGTGGCAGGAAACATAAGGCCTCCATGGGGTCCCCTCTCACATGCATGGCCCTGTCACAAGGGCAGTCAATTGCACATCTCCTGTTTGTTTTATGGGGAGCGCCCAGCTGAAGAGGAATGGTGGGTAGAAGATTCATGTGGCCCTAAGGTTACGGGCAAGGAAGGAAGTTCTAATTTGGGACTCCAGAGTTTACTCGTGGCAACTGAAAATATTTCCCGTGAAAGACAAAAATAAAAGCTGAACTGACAGATGATCCCTCTTCTTCATGGACTCTGCACCCAGTCAACGTCACTGCCTCCTCCTCTGTGAGAAAGACTCTTGGCAGAGCTGCCCTGCACTATTCTTTTGAGTGAAGACTCTATTAATTAAATACCACTGTGCTTCCAGGAGACATTTTCTTTTTTTTTTTTTTTTTAGATGGAGTCTCGCTCTCTCGCCCAGGCTGGAGTGCAGTGGCGCGATCTCGGCTCACTGCAAGCTCCGCTCCAGGAGGCATTTTCTAGGCAATTATTGATTCCAATTCAACTTGATGGAAATGTTCCCCGCATTCTTGGGAGGATTCCCTGAGACGGTAACCTTTCCCCAATCTTTTTTTTTTTTTTTTTTTTTTTTTTACTATTTTTGAAGATTCCTTGTACATTTGGAAATTATATAATCCTCTAATAAAACCAAAATGAATATAATTTGGTTCTTCAGTGGATTCAAGTATTTGTTGCATTTCCAAAAGTGGAGAGATTTTATCATTTTGGTTGCTTTTATCCCCTCTGTAAATTTAGCTTGGATACCTATTGGCTGTTATTTTCTCCACTTCCCCAACCACAAAACAGTTAGAAATACGGGGGATGCAGCTCAGGGGGCTTTCATGTGGCTCTTTTCTCTGGAAAACCACTGGCTTGGCATCCCTTGGCTTAGTATGTTGGTCTAATGTTCTATCTGCAAAGGTAACATTGTGGTTTAGCAAAGGGAAGGAAAAAAAACACAGGGGAAGTGGAGTGCCAAACTCTGGTGTAAAAGACTTGTTTTGAAAATCATTAAAGATACATCAGAGTCTACAGGGTTTTTGATTTCAGGACCATGAATGGGGGTCAGATGGCTCACACACTCCTTGACATCATAAGCACTGTTTTGTGGGTCTTTGCACTTGTGCATTTTCCTGGGGAGAAGGGTCACGACTTTCACCAGATCCGTAAAGAGTTCATGACCCAACAAACTAATGTGATTTTCAGTGCCCAGGAAGGCACAGCAAGACACACTAAATGGAAAGGAACCAAAACACAAAATAAACCTCACCATGTGACCTCCTCAGATGACAGCCTTGGTTTAGCCTCCTGTCCCAGTGGAATGAATAACACCTTCTTTTACCCTCCAAAAGGTACTCATTTGGATGGGTTCCCTGTTTATAACCCTGGTTCCTACTCTGTTGGGATAAGGTTCCCACTCCTCTCTGCAAATCACCAATACCATCCTTTTCCCAGTCCATCTGCTTAATGGGACTTTCTACTAAAAGAGATCATGTCTTTTTGGCTAAAGCTGTCCTAGAAATGGTGATAATGCTCCAGATTATCAGATCATAAAACCCTGCGGGGTACATCAGGCACAGGGCCTGGGTCAAAGGCAGGGCTCTGGGAAGACCGTTCTGTAGGATTGAGCTGCTCTAAAACTCCCTTTAGGTGGAGTCCAAGTCAGTCTCCCTACCTCTGTCATGGGGCAGGTCAGGGGCAGTGGGAGAACAGAGAGGGATGAGGACTTGGGCTCAGATCTCATAGTCATAAAGCATAATGCATTTAGAGTTTTGCCACCATAGACACATACAACCTCACAGCGAGGGAGGAGGATGCAGGAGATTTTATGAAAAGTTCTTAGGTACTATGACATCTTCTCAACCTTTTCACTATTTAAGGAATCTGAAAAAAAATGAAAACACTCCAGCTCACTTTCAATCTCTGGAAAGTCTTGGACCCAAGGTATTTATTCAGTCCATCATTCAACAAATATTATTAAACACGTACGACATGCCAGGCAAAAGGATTCACTGTATACAAAGCAGATGTTGGTCCTTGCCCTCCCAGAACTCCCAGTTTGGGCTAGCACAGGGTGTAAAGAGGTGCTTTGGAGATGCTGCCAGATGCCAAGCCCCCAGCACATTGTAGTCATTCAAAAAAAAAGGTCATTATTAATGTTATTCATTTCCGACATTAGTACAGACTGGCTCTTGATTTTGAACAAACTGGTTAATATTGTTTCTCTTTTTTTTTTTCTTATGACCAGTAAATAATTGATATTTGACTACTGATGATCATTTATAAAATGAGAATCATCAGGCTATCATAATTTTTTTTATTTGCTGTTGCTACACTGATACATTTAACAGGCTAATTTTCATCCTATGAATATTTGATAGATAAATTAAGGAATTATGCATTCTGTTCTATAATTTTATTCATTCCTAATAGATAGGAATTAAGGAATTTAATTTAATTAATTTAATTGGTTTTGGGAGTCTTGTTACATACATACATATATATCCAAAAGTCAGCTACACATACATAAAGCCATAGAAAAGAAGAAAAGATAAATATCCATACATCTTTGTTAAAAAATATATTAACAATGGAGATTGTTTTTTCTTTACTTTTATTTATTTATTTATTTGAGACAGAGTCTCACTCTGTCACCCAGGCTGGAGTGCAATGGTGCTATCTCGGCTCACTGCAAGCTCTGCCTCCTGGGTTCAAGTGATTCTCTTGCCTCAGCCTCCCAAGTAGCTGGGATTACAGGCGTGCTCCACCACGCCCAGCTAATTTTTTATATTTTCAGTAGAGACGGGGTTTCACCACGTTGGCTAGGCTGGTCTCAAACCCCTGACCTCAGGTGACCTGCCCACCTCAGCTTCCCAAAGTGCTGGGACTACAGGTGTGAGCCACTATGCCCAGCCTGTTTGTTCTTTTAAAAAGTTAGCATTACTTAAAGAACTTGACAATTACTATCATTAAATAAAATAATTCATGCATTTTCATTTGATTTTATTAGCAGTAACAGGAGTTGCTTCATTAGCTCTTCCCTTTAAACCAGTGTCATTTTGGAAAATGGCTGGAAAATGTTTTTGAGAGTGTTATTCGCTGCAATTTGTCTTTCTCTTTGGAAATAGTCACTTCAATAATAAACCCGATCTGAAATGCATTGTCTGCACTTGGTGAAAGCACTTGGGGGTCATGGATTTCACAACTCTCTAATCTCTGCAAACTGCAAGATCTTTCCCAGCCCAGTGTGATAAATCAAATTAATGTGTCCAATTACAGTCCAGGAAAACAAGAGACAATTGGTTCAGAATGAGCCGGCCACTTTGCAAATCATGACCTTTTTATTTATTGTGTATATCATGCCCGCCTTTTAGGCATTTTTATTTGAGGTATCTGTAGTTAATGATATGGTTCATTAGCTGGAGGACGGCTCATGCAGCTTAGCAACACAGTAGTTCACAGCATTGTGGGGCTTAACTGATTCCACATGGCCTGGAATAGTTTCCTAATAGGGCTTTAGCAGGAATATTTTGATGTGTACATAGCAAATGACATATTTCCAACCAAGAGTACACAGCGGAGGTGTGGCACACTGAACAATGTTATTTTTGGCTGGTACGCAATTAATATCGCTGGCTGTTTCTATTACTCAGACTTTTTTCCCCCTTTGACTTCCATCAGACTAAAGTGATTGCATTTTTGGCCATTGATTAGAATGTTTTTGTGGTTGAATTACTCAGTGTAAACTGAACACCCACATCAGTGTGAGAAGTTTAAGTTAATTGTTTTTCTTTGTACTAAATGCAGCCCAGCCAGCAGAGGAAGCAACAACAACAACCACAACAACAACAAAAAACAGTTCCTGTGCTGTGGGAGATCCACTTTTTCTCACGCATAAAATCAGTGGATCCCAGCACTGGCTATATGTGAGAAACACCTGGGTGTTGATCTAAGAACACTGGCCCTATCTCAGAGATCCCAATTTAATTGGTTAAAGGAAGGTCCCAGGCATCAGTATTTTTAAAAAATTCTCCCCAGAGTTGAGAGCCTCTGATAGTTCTTGTCCTCCGAGCCATCTTTTTAAACTATCAGTTGGATTAACCCTTGGTGGCTTTCCATTGTGTTTACAGGGCATCTAAGCCTCTTATGCTCTTGAGACCCTGAATGACCCAGCGCCTGACCTCTCTCCCACTCTTCCCTTCCGCCCCTACTGCCCTGGCTGCATGGTTTCCATTGTTACTTCAACTCACAGAACTCTAGTCTGCCTAAGACCTCCCTCCGCTCCTGCCATTGCCTCACCCTCAATGCTCTCCCACCCTCTCTTTGCCAGACTTGTTCTTGTTCATGGCTCAAGTCCCAGCCAAAATATCACCTGGCACCTGGGCAACCTCTCCTCACAATTTAAACTATGTCCCTGTGATTCTCTCTGCAGCCTGGGACTTTCCTCCTCAGCTGCTTGCACTGCTGGTCCTCGGGCATCTGTTTGTGTAACTCTTGGTATAACATTGTCTCTCTTGGGAGAATGTAGACTCTGTAGGGCCAGTGCTTGGATTTGCCTGGCGTCTGCTCTGCTCCTCTAATCATTACTTCACATGAAGAAGAGAAGATGCTTGCTTAGCACTGATGGAATGAATTAATGCCTGAATGAATGGCTAATAAAATTGCATAAAATAACATAGGATTTAGAGAGATTGAACCCATGCCATGGAAAAAAGTACACACTTAGCACGAGTAGTGACAATATGGCTTAAATGGTGACTCATTTACAAACATCCTGCTTTCTCTAGAGTGAGATGTACTCTCAGAGAGCCGAATGGAAGGAAAACTCTGATAGCTTAGAAGATTAATTGAATGTTAACATCTTAAAGTTTGGAGAAATTTGAATATAGTTGTTAGAGTGTCAGCATTTCAAACATGAGAAAGAAAAACAAAAGTTTTTGGGAGAATGGTGTTTTCAGTGTATTTATCTTTCAGGAACCTCCCAAATCAAAAAACATGTCAAAACATCGATTTGAGTAGTTAGCTGTCCCTCCCAGTGATCTTTCTGAGCATTCTATGTTTCAACCTTAACCGTCCTCCATCCTCCAAATGGAAATATAATGATAAAGCACCCACAAGAAGAAAGAAGAATTAATTTAATGCAAACAAAAAACATCTAACTCTGAGGCTTTGGCACTTCATTGGAAACAAGTTTACTTATTTTCAATTTTTATTTTAGATTCGGGGGTACATGTGTGAGGTTTGAGATACAAATGATCCCATCACCCAGGTACTGAATTAGAAGTTTTTCAACCCTTCCCCTCTTCCTCCCTTCCCCGCTAGTAGTCTCCAGTTTCTTTTCTTTCTTTTTTTTTTTTCTTTTTTCTTTCTTTATTTTTTCTGAGACAGAGTCTAGCTCCATCGCCAGGCTGGAGTGCTGTGGTGCCATCTCGGCTCACTGCAACCTCTGCCTCCCTGGTTCAAAGGATTCTCCTGCCTCAGCCTCCCAAGTACCTGGGATTACAGGCACGTGTCACCACGCCCAACTGATTTTTGTATTTTTAGTAGAGACGGGGTTTCACCATGTTGGCCAGGATTGTCTTGATCTCCTGATTTCGTGATCCACCCGCTTTGGCCTCCCCAAGTGCTGGGATTACAGGCATGAGCCACCGTGCCCAACCTCCAGTTTCTATTGTTGCCATTTTTGTGTCCATGAGAACCTGATGTTTAGATCCCACTTAGAATTGAGAACATGTGGTATTTGGTATTCTGTTTCTGAATTAATTTGCTTAGGATAATGGCCTTCAGCTGCATCCACCTTGCTGCAAAGGACATGATTTTGTTCTTTTATTGGCTGCATAGTATTCTATGGTGTATATGTACCACATCTTCTTTATCCAGTCCACCATTGGTGAGCACCTTGGTTGTTTGGTTGTTTTTGTGTCTTTGCTATTGTGAATAGTGCTGTGAGGAACATGCAAGTGCATGTGTCTTCTTGGTAGAATGATTTCCATTCCTTTGAGTATATACCCAGTAAGAGATTGCAGGATCAAATGGTAGTTCTGTTTTAAGTTCTTTGAGACATCTCCAAACAGCTTTCCACAGTGGCTGAACTAATTTATATTCCCACCAACAGTGTATAAGTGTTCCCTTTTCCCCACAGCCTTGCCAGCATCTATTGTTTTATGACTTTTTAGTAACAGTCTGACTGATGTGAGACAGTATCTCATTGTGGTTTTGATTCACATTTCTCTGATGATTAGTGAGGTCCAGTATTTTTTCACGTTTATTGGTTGCTTGTATGTCTTCTTTTGAGAAGTGTCTGGGGAACATGTTTTTTAAAATAAATGCTTATACTTGTTACAGTAAGATATAATAGCTGTACCTTTCATGTGAATTCTGGAGAAGGCTGGTAATTTTGTAGAGATTCTGCATTCTAGTCTGGGATCTGCTAGTGAACAGATACATATTTGGACCAGTGTTTTTGTCCTACCACGGATGAAGGGAGGTAGACATAGTGATTATCAAATCTATTTCTGCATCATGAATTTTGTGTTATTCTTTGAGATAATTGGCCTACCATGAGAAAAGAAGAAATCTCAGCTCTCCTGTTTCTAATAAACATCAAGAATGACCAGAATAGGATGAGGAGAGGGAAGTACTTGTCCTAGAACCAGTCCTTGTTTAGCCCCTGGTTAGCATGCACTCAAGTCAACCATCTGCTGAGACCCACGGGGGTCAACCCATCAGGGAAATGTCCTTCTGTATCACTTGGTGGCAAAATGCCTTCAAGAGCTAGCCCCTCCTTGCATTCCTGTCCCCAGTGAGCCTAAAGGAAACACTGGAATTATTTTGTTGAAGTCAAAACTGAACATTTTTCACATCATGGGAAGGCCATTGAATCTCATGTTGTACGCACATATTTTGGCTGTACCAAACGCACCTTCTAGAATTTTAGAAAAATAAAAATGACTGATATCAGCTATCCCAGCGATTTCAGACTTGATTCCTTATTGTTAAATTTACTTAGATAATTTCCTTAATCTCCACAAACAAGCATGAAAGGCTGCAGATAGAATTATTCTTCTAATTTATATTTGAGGAAACTGAAATCTCAGCTTACTAGTCATCCCTTCAGGAAGACCAGCCTCTCTACAGTATCCCTATCCATCCCCACAAATGATTCCCCTTATCAGACCCTTGTTTTTCCATATTGGCATAACTCACTACATGCACTTGTTTTGAAAGTGTCCTTATTTTTTGTCCATACCCTTTCTAGACCTGTGTTGTGCAATGTGGCTATTGAGCATTGGGAATGTGCCTGTTCTACATTGGGATGTGCTATAAGTGCAAAATGCAAACTTGATTTTGAAGAGCTACTAGCAAAATATATAATATACTATATTAAACATTCTTATATTGATTATATATTGAAATGATAGTATTTTGTACATTTGGAGGTAAATAAAAGATATTCTTAAAATTAATTTATCTTGTTCGTTTTTGCTTTTTAACTTAAAATTGCACGCTGGGGGGCTTGCATTTTTGGCCTGCAGTTTATTTCTATTGGACAGTGCTGGTTTGGAAGGCAAGCTTTATGAAGTCAGGGACCAGGTCCGCATTATTTATGCCAATTCTTGCACATCAGTTCTTACACACTTATACACCAGTTCTAAGCATAAAGTGTGATACACACTTGATTCCCTCCACTGCCAAAACAAAATACTGCAGAATTAAATAAATGAAGTGAGGCCAGCCACCTTGGCTCACATGTGTAAACCCAGCATTTTGGGACACCGAGGCGGAAGTATGGCTTGAGCAAAGAAGTTTGAGACCAGCCTGGGCAACTTGGTGAAACCCCATCTCTACAAAAAATACAAAAATTAGCTGGGCATTGTGGTGCACCTGTGGTCCCAGCTGCTCAGGAGGCTGAGGTGGGAGAATCACCTGAGGCCGGGGGGTGTAGGCTAGAGTGAGCCATGATCACACAACTGCCTTCCAGCCTGGGCTACAAAGTGAGACTCTGCCTCAATGAATTAATCCATCAATCAAGTAAGCAAGCAAGCAAGCACAGCCATGTCAAAAACTTTGTAGAAATTCCCATATGAATCTGAATCCAAAATGTGCAAGCAGTTCATTTAAGACAGAAAACCTTTATACTATTTTTTGAGTTCATTTGGAAGTCCGGCTATCAGATCAGATCACCAATTGTTTGAAGCCTGTTACATGGCATCTCAGAGCATCCATCTATGGTGGTGTTTAAAGAATGCAGCCAGGAAACAAATGGTTTCCAGGCTCTCTGTGCATTTCTCTGTGCTCTTCTGAAAGTAGCCACAGACAACTGAGAATGTTAAGAGTCTCACTGTAGCCTGATTATAGTCTGGGAGTCTTGATGGGTCATTGCTGTGCCAGTATCATAAACTACTAGCCAGGAGGCTCGATTCTTTTACTAATTTTTTGTCCCTTGGGCTCGAAACCTCAGCAAACCATGGACCCTGGGTGTGCTCTGCTTTCTTCCACTGTAAAGGACGTATACAAATATTTGAGCTAGGTTCTTCATTGGGTTACTGTAAAACTCTCATGAAATGATGCCCAGGATAAGGATTTCTAGAAATAATCGACATTTGTAGGAAAGCAACAAAAAAGGCAGAGAAAATAAATGTACCTCATTTTTTCAATAGTAACCCAGAACGTTTGCGCATATAGGGAGAGTGTTTGGAAACTTTTTCTCAGAGATAAAAAAAAAAGCACAACTCCTTCCTTTAAGGGAGTCTCACTCCCTTAAAGCATGTCGTTTCTTTCCCCATGCTTTCAAGAAAATGCCTTTGAAGTTAGTAGTGTCAGAAATGCTCACCAGACAACTCTGAGGGACACTGGCAAGGAAGGGAGTTGGCTAGTGTTGATCTAGATGAGACTGTGGGAGAGCCGTTCATCCCAGCAGCCCCTTCAACCAATGACCACCCTGCAGGGAAAGCCACCCAGGCGATTTAGACTTGGAGTTCTCCACCTTCAGCCCATTATATTTATTTTAAATATAACTCAGCAATGTTTAATAAACAAGACTGTTCATTGCCTCGATGTTTGTTCTTTACAATTCATTTTAAACACATCAAGATATAAATTCATGAGGAAATATTGGGTATAATTTGAAGTACCCAGATTTTTCAAGCAAAATTGCAAACATAAAGATTGGTGTGCTTTGCCTATGTACACAAGTTCAATTTGGCAATAGAGGCTGTTTCCAAGATCTTCAACATGTGTGGTAACCTTTTTCTAGTCCTAAAGCCAAATAAAAAATCAGGAAGGGAGGATATATATAATATATATAAATAATATATGGTTTTTATAATATATATTATATATTCCCTCCCTGATTTTTATAATATATAATATATATTATTTATATATTACAAATAATTTATATATTATGATATATAAATTATATATATTATTATTACAAATAATTTATATATTATAATATATATAATATATAATATATGTGTGTGTATATATATATAATTTTCCCATCATGTAGATTTTTTTTTTGGGGTCAGATTGCTTGTTAGTGTAGATATAACCTTCCCAGGTCTTCCACAAAAGAAAATACTTGATTTATATCGCTATAGCTTTGAAGAAATGTTTGCCCTCCACCCAGGTATCTTTGCAGTCCTAAGTCTACCTAACTTACTCCGGTAAGAATAGGAATTATTTTTCCTAAGAATCCATAGCTAGGTTAGAAAGGAAGTTTAGACACTTTTCATTTGTGGATTTCAGATGTTTTGGTTAGTTGGTTTGTTCTGGTTTGTTCTGGTGGATTTCACCTAAAGTGCTTGAGTAACTAGCAATGTTATCTTTGTCAGCTAATGATGCTGGAGTAGCACTGATGTTGTGTTGCAATATCCCAGCCTTTATCTGGGCCACCTAACACATGTGACTATGACTATTTCGATGGTTTTAGATCCCTGCCTGGACCTTTTTCTTTAGCAAAGGTCTTAAAGAAAACCTAAATGATTCTAAAATAATTGAGATGATAAAAAGGGTCCATTCCAAGTCAGATGAGCAGGCATGTGGATTAGACTTGAGGATTTTCCAAGCCCCAGTGGCAAAAAGATTGTGAATGAACATTTTTTAATGCAAATATTACTGTTCATTGGGTGGTATGTCAGTAACGTGCGCTAGGAAATATGACAGGAGTGAATGTTTGGGGGTTATATAAAGCTCCAATCAAACTGACTTCAGATACTCGGCCCTTTATTTCTATGATTGCATTGTTCTTAATATAAAACTTTATATAAATACAAGAAATATCTCAGTGAATATTTATTCCGTGGGTGGATATAAATGCATTATTTTTCCTCTGAGCTGGTACCCAGAGGCCAATACAATACTGACTTCATGTGAGCCATTCACTACTTTCTAGTCATGTTGTGAACAAGTGATGAACAGACTTTGATCTTGCCCAACTGGGAAGGAATGAGCATCCCTAAATCTGATCTTTTCTTTTAGGCAGCTGACTCAACCATTGATTCTTATGTAATGTTTATTTTCCAGATTTGAAATCTGGAATGCCTCTGAATTCTTGTCCTTGGCATGGTAAACAAGATTTTTTTCCTCACATACCCCAGTTTGTATGACGTGCCTAGACCTAGACTTACATAGACTCCTATTTCATGTTTTCTCTTGGCTTATTCCATGACACTTCCAGAGCTGCTTCCCAGGCATTGTTAATGTCAATTAACTGCCATGGTTCCTGTGTCATTTTGGATCCATTGGCCCTAGCTGAATCCCTCATTAATTCTTGGCCCTGTCTTTTTAGAGAACAGTTCTGCCTCTATTGTCCCCTTGGGCATGGCTTTATGAACTTGTGAGAAAGCTAGTTTTCTCTTAACCCTTATACTGAAGACTTTCTCTTGGGGTGACTGCAATCCTATGATGAATATCTTCCTTTTGCTGGAGAGAAAGCTGGCTTCTGGGCATGTAACATTTGTCTCTGTTTCAATGTTTCACACCCCTTTGCAGTCGTCTTTTCCAACTGAATTGACAATGCTCTTATCGTCAATGAAAACAATCAAGATTAATTATTGGTCCCTTCATGGGCTTTGGTAGATCATTAATCAACTGAGCCTCTGCATTGTGTAGCATCATTGGACCCAACCTACCTATTTCCATGGGACAGATCAATCATTACTGCTTAGTGAGGGTACACTCACTCTTCCCTAACAGCAAGATGCACTGAGCCATCTGCTTGGGGCCTGACCCTAATCTGAACAGTTTCTTTCATATAATCCTTTAATTGCTATGTGATATGGAAAGTTCATGCTTTAGGAATGAATTAATGAGACGCATTCAATAGTGCCTGGCACATACTGATCTAATGTGGATCTGAATTAGAGTATGTGTCATCTATGCTTAGGGTTGAAGTCTACTTAACTTTAGGCTAATTATATTATTTCTAATAATAAGAGTTAAAAGAGCTTGTATTAAACGGGGGTTTGTGACTTGCTTTTTCTGTAATTATGCATGTTACATTCACTTTGTTTCCCCTCTCCCCGGCCCCTTTTTGAGATGGAGACTCACTCTGTCACCCAGGTGGGAGTGCAGTGGCGCAATCTCAGCTCGCTGCAACCTCCACCTTCCGAGTTCAAGTTATTCTCCTGCCTCAGCCTTCTGAGTAGCTGGGATTACAGGCACATACCACCATGCCTGGCTAAGTTTTTGTATATTTAGTAGAAACGGGGTTTCACCATGTTGCTCAGGCTGGTCTCGATCTCCTGACCTCAAGTGATCTGCCCGCCTCAGCCTCCCAAAGTGCTGGGTTTACAGATGTGTGCCACCGCGCCCGGCCTACATTCCCATTTTTGTTTGTGCTTCACAATGGTTCTCTGAGGTATTCGTACCATCGTGTCCATTTTGCAGATGAAGAAGTTAAAATGATGAAGAGGCAAAGTGATTTGCTCAAAATCATAGAATTAACAGTGCTGTATCTGAGTGTTATTGAAGCAGTAGCAATTCCCAAGACATTTACAATGGAACGTGGACCTTCCATGGATTAAACTATATGGTTATGGCAGTCATATTTTTCTCACATGCTCCCGCCCTCCAGGCCCTCCTTCCTTTCCGAAACTCATCAAATTGGCTCTTTAGTCCTCCCATTGGTCTTGATGGATATCACCTTTCTCAGATAACAATACTAAGGCAGTTAACTCCAAGCCATCTGCTCTTCAAATTGTATGTATTACAGTGGCCACTAACTTATGTACACCATTTCTCAGTACTCAGTGAATGGAGAAATGTTTCTTGTTTCATAGGCTATAATCAGTTTTGAGGGCCATCTAGAGCATCTTAGACCAAATCATTTATGTATAACTAACACTTGAAATAGCCAGCCCATGAGTGCAGAAAAGTCACAAAGATGCTTGTGTGGGGTTTCTTTATCCCTTTTCCACTAATAAAAGTTTTCGTCTCTGATTAGTTTAATACCATATTTTTTTGCTTTTCAAAGTAAAACTAGTAATAAAAAGCTGAAATGTCATCCGGACAGTATACTCTGTGGCCAGTCTTCAAAATCACCCAATAAGTTACAGAAGCAGTTCATATACTAAACAGACTATAGGAAGTCGACACAAATTAAGCCTCAACATTTTGTTTTAACTTTAAACAGTATTACTCAGGCTGTGAGCACCCAGGAAAGAAAATAGCCTGGTAGGGTCCGTTCTTCTTTACCAGCTCTTATACAGACCCCGCAACCCAGGAGAACTTAATTAAAGTCTCTTGTGTTACTTTCACCTATGCCGCCTCCACTCTGTTGAAAGAAGTCCTGCCCCAGCGATGGATCAAGGCATGAGTGGGCATGAATTAAATGGTAAGCCAGCAGCTCCAGGTCAGAATGGGGGACCTTGGACCCCACATGCCTTTCACCTCTGAGAATCCTGAGAGGTACTATTAGCCTTTTATTTTTCTAGTTCAGAAACCAAAGCCAGCTGTGATGGCAAGAAGGGCATGAGAAGTGGTGTGCAAAGCTGAGAACTGTGGCTCAGCTGGCCACTTCTATGTCACCCCTAGGAGCCACGTGTGGGGGAGGAGAGACGTCCTTCTCCATGATATTCCCTGAAAGCTGGGGATGGCACCCGGGAACCTTGCTGGAAAGCCAAAGTTGTCCGTCCTTGTTCATTTCGAAGGCATCTTGAAACTGCATTAGAAAACTGGCTGGGACCAACTACTGAGGATCTGTATTTTTGATTTAATATTTACTGTATTTCACAAATAATTCCTTCGTTGTTGAAAAACTAGAAAGCTCGGTACTACCTCAAGTCCTGGCCCCCTACTCTCCTCACCACTGAGAGATAACCTCTATCCTCATTTTGTTGAATGCTTTCAGATCTGTTTGCTTGTAAATGGGGAGCAAATACACATTCCCCCAAATATATCCGTACTCATTTTCATACTCCTCTCCCCACACAAATTGGATCACATGTTTTAGATCCTTTTCCCTTTGACATAGCTTAGAAGCTCTTTCCATGTCAATTAGTATAATTTGCTACTAACCTTTGTTAAAATGGAATTGGGATGAGCAGACCTACCCTAAACATTTGTGAATCTGCAACCTGGTCGAAGAGTACAAATGAAGGCTGACATAGCATGGGTCTAAATATTTTAAAGTTACAAAGTCACCTATAAGCCATTAGGTGAGAAAACATTTTATTGTCCAACCATGATAATCATGACTTTATTCTTGGGAGGGCTGAGTTCAAATTTAGACTCTTTGGACCCCTTGAGCTCTGTGCCAGAACACGGCAAGGTGGCCCTGGCCCCTGCACCTGCTTCCCAGCCTCAGCTCATCCGGTGCAATGAGGGGCCTCTCAAGGACATGTGTGAATCTCCAGGCCACATGTTCAAATTCTGTCTACACAGCCTCCTAACAGCCACCTCATAGGCTGAATGCCCTCAGGAGATGGATCTGGGAGCTCAGAGAAAATTCCAGGCCCTGTGAACCTGAAGTGTGGTCTCTAGAGGGGTGGGGTACAGGCTCTAGGCAGGCACAACTCCTTGATATGAGGCTTCCTCACCCTGACAAGAAGGGCAAGGCTGCTGGAGGAGGGCCAGGAGAGCCCCTAATGTATGAAGCCATGGCAGGGTGGTCCTGGTGATCAGCATCCTTGTGTGTGTATATTTGTACACTTAGCCAATTTTTTCCGCAGGTTAAAAGTCCATTGGTTGAATCCAAAACCAATGAGCATTGTAAGGCTTTGGAGTCATATTTGTGAAAGATCTTTCTGAAAGCAGGCTCCGTGTTACATCCCCCAACAGTGCAGGAAAGTGCCTGTAAGCAAATGCCAACTGCACACCTACACTGAATAACAGGAAATCTTTTCCATTGTCACCAATCCAATAAATAAAAAGGATATATTACCATTGAACTCATATCTCATTGTTTAATGAGAGGAACCCTTTTTCATATAGGTTTGATTATTTGTATTTCATATTCTGTGAATTAATTAATTATATCTTTTTTATTAGGTGGTTTAATTTTTCCTATTTGGTCTCTTGGTTCCTTGAATATTAATCCTTTGGCATATCCAGAAACAAACTTTATTCTTGAATTAGGTTAATTATTTTTGTTCCCATTATTCTGTTATGAATCTATTACTCCTCAACAGTGAGTTCTAAAAACAGACCATTTTAAGAATTTAATATTGCTAAATTCAGTGGTCTGATTATATGGATCAATTCAATTGAACGTATTATTCACCTATTCATCACCTACATGTGCTAAGCAAAATGACAGATAGAACTCTACAATTGCATCAAAAATGTTTGAGGGTCAATATTAAAACAGGACGGAGTGAGAACACTTCTGAATTCTCCACAACCCCTCACTCACCACTAAGGAGAAGATGTTGTCTAGAGGCAAAGAGTCATCTGTATAGATGCCTAGATACACAAAATAATTACACTTCCTGTTTGGTACCCAAAGCCATGTGTGCTACCGCTTCTTGGGGATCTAAAATATTTTAAAAGGTAGTTTCAATTACATGCATGATTCACTTTGTACAATGGGGTGAGCCCTGGGCTGTTGCAACACCACCCAACAAAAATCATTTTGAGAAAAGCAATAATAACAGAGACAACGTCATCACATTCGAGGACATAGAAAAGGAATGTATTGACTCTTATTTACAGGGAAACACAGAGTCCCCATGAGAAGCTCTGTCTTGAGAGAAAGGTATTCAGGCAGTTAGAAAATAATGAATATTTATTCAGTGTGATTGGGATGCTGTTCACCATGCTAAGTGAATTGTACTGCATTGTTTAATCCTTGTAACACTTCTTTTATGAGGTAGGTGTCTTTATAGAATGTGATAATCCCTGTTCTACCAATGAGGAAACAGGCAAGGAAAGATTAAGTAACTTGTAAGAGGTGGCATATTTATAGCAGGAGGTTGACCAAGGATTTGTTCTCCTGAGCTCCGGGTCTCATCTCTATTACCTCCCGTGAGAGCACATGACGTTCTAGGTAAAGTAAGCACCTGGAGGGAAAGTGTAGGGGATGAGGGGATGCAGAGTGTGTTTGAGAAATGAGCCTATGAATCTAGAAGATGATGTCAGATACCTGGCACTGAGCTGCCACATGCCCTTTCAAGGCACATGCTGTTCCTTCCTTCTGACAAGCAAGAGCCTTCAAGTCCCTCTCAGAATTGCCCTCCATATAACCAGTGCCAATCAGGAGACGTTATGATGTCTTAGCACTACAACAGAAGTTCTTTACCAGAGGCCCAAGGATTTCCGGGGTCCATGTTTACAGATCTTGAAAGAGTGTGTACCTGTACAAATGTGTACCTTCTCTGGGTAGGCAGTTCATAGCTTTCATCAGATTCTCAATAGGATCCTTGACTCAAGAAAGATCAAGAACTGCTGGTTAAGATAGAAGAAAATCCAAGAGTATATCAACAGACAGCTGCAACTAAAGGTGGGAAACAAATGCTGGGTGTGTTTAATTCAACAAATATTTATTAAACATATGCCATGTGATAATCCTTGTGCAGGACACTTGGGGGCCATTTGAGTAGCTCAAAGTTTACTGGAGGCTGAGAAATTGGAGTTTTATTCACATGCAGAAAAAAGGATGGTTTTGTTGTATGGTGTTGCTATGTTGTGTGATGTTGTTATGTTATGCTATATAGTTTCTATGTGTCTCTGCTATGTAAGATGGCATTAGCAATGGCCCATTCCCATAAAAACATTTTCCAAAAGTTCAGGGCATATGTTTTGATTTACATCTAGGACATAGCAATGGTTTTTTTTTTTTTTTTTTTTTTCCTTTTCTTTGAGATGGAGTCTCGCTCTGTCACCCAGGCTGGAGTGCAGGGGCATGATCTCAGCTCACTGCAACCTCCGCCTCCTGAGTATAAGCGACTCTCCTGCCTCAGCCTCCTGAGTAGCTGGGACTACAGACATGTGCCACCACTCCTGGCTAATTTTTATTTATTTATTTATTTTTATTTTTATTTTTAGTAGAGATGGGGTTTCACCATGTTGCTCAGGCTGATCTCGAACTCCTTACCTCAAGTGATCTGCCTACCTCGGCCTCCCAAAGTGCTGGGATTACAGATGTGAGCCACCGCACCCGGCCCCAGTGGTTTCGTTAAATAGGATAAGGAACCACCCCACACTGAACCTAAGAAAGGACTATAGAGGCAGAGAACTCTCTACCTCCTGAGCCAAAGTGGTCTCTCATTCTTATCTGTAGCAAGGTATTTGAACACATATTCATCTGGGCTTATCAAAGAGAATGGAGACACAGCTATCTGTAAATAAATCAGCTATTGTCTAACTCTTTTACTGTCTACATTGAGAAACTAGGGGGAAAAGTGGGGTGGAAGCATAAGTAAGTCAACAATCAGGCTGGGACTGTAACCTGGAGCCCTTAATTCTCATCACAATAGTAAGAACCCCTTTTATAATGTAGAAATTATATTCACATTCTTAGTATCCATTAATACAGATGCTGTCTTCTCGCAAAGGCCTATGATCAGTGCTTTCAAAGCAGGAGGGCATGGAATTGCCCCTTATCCAGAGGTATGGATCTCTGTGACTTCAAACTGGGTTCTGTGCACCCTTGAAGTACACAAGTTTTTCCCAAGTGGTATATATATGCGCAGCGAGTTTTAGGAGAATCTACTTCCCCAGCTTCCACTGTACTCTTTGCTAAAAGTGATATACTTGATCACTGCTGTAGAGGCAGGTGTGCTCTCAAGTTCTCCCGTCAATGGATGCAGAAACAAAGATTCTAGTGCAAGTAGTCAGTTTGGATGGCGATCCTGGGAAACACTGTATTGGAGTGGGACCTGAGATGGAGAAGGAAGGGAAGCATATGAAAGGTGTGTTCTCGATCTCTCATTCTGCTGGGGGGCACTCTGGGATCCCAGGTAGGGTGTGCATGGGGAAGGAAATGCAAATGTGGGCTGTGTGGCCTAGCAGGCTCCAGGCGAAAACATCAGGTGAAGCCATGGAGCCATGGAGGGCAGTTCTCATAAAAGACACCATACCAGTGTACCTTTCCCACCTGCCTCTGTGCAGTAATTCTTCTGCTCCATTACAAAGAAAGGGCCTGTCTTTTGCCAACCTCTGTTCCTGCCATGGTGCACCAACCAAGGTGTAGTGTTCCAGGGTGCCAAAGGAACAGCTCAAGGTGCTCTAATTTCATGCCCATAGAGTCTTCTTTAATGAATATCCCATAAACCTACCCCTATGCATTTCATTAAGAGATGAAATGACCATAAAATTTTACATTTTTGTCTGACAATGTATTGAAATTTATATTTATGTTTGCATCAATTATGTATTAGTAATTCATAATGATAATTCAACCCAGAAGAGTTTTATTTTTAAGTTTAAGGTCGCAGGAAATCCAGGAAATTCTAAACTCTAGTTTATATGCATATTTATGTCACGAATTATGATAGGTCAGTAAGAGCATTTTAAACACAGAAACATAGCACATTAGTGTAAAATTTCATAGGAAGGTGAGTAGAATGCAATTTCAAGGAAAAATACAAAATTTCTTGTTCATATTTCTATTCCATTGGATGTATTTTAGAATGATAAAACATCTTTATGCTAAAATGTTAATAGTTCTAATATGCTGAAACTATTATTTTAACATGTTGAGAAATGTTAGTTGTCAGATTAAGAAGGTAAAAGATTATATGTAGCCTTTCAAAGTTCTTGCCGGGAGGGGTATGAGAGCAAGTTAAGGAATCTCTTGGTCTAGAACACTTTTCAAATTCTTTGTTTCAATTTAGGCCAATGGTTCTCATCCATCCGATATTGGTGACTTATTTGTAACATTTTCATAGTGAAATGTAATAAATACAGAAGAGTGTCCAATTGGAAATGTCAGATTGCTGATTTATCACTAAGCACAATCCCAGGTAGCCATTACCACACCTAAAAACAGAACATTTCAAGCCCCCAGAGGCCCACCTCATGCCTACTTCCTTCTTCCTGTCCCAGGGGAAACTTCTATCTTGGCCTTTATGGAAATCCTTTCCTTTTCTCCCTTTATGGTTTTATCAGTTAAACATGCATTGCTAAATGATATAATTTTTCCTGTTGTTCCCCCTTTAAATAAGCTCACCCACTCAGTATATATTCTCTTGGGTCAAGCTTCTTTCACTCATCATTGTGCTTCAGATATTCATTCATGTTGATTCATTTTAACTGATATAGTTAATTGCTTGTCTTTGTTCTTAGCCAGTATTTCATTTTAGAAATACACCACAGTTTGTTTATGCATCTTAATGCTGATAGACTTTTTTGGGTTGTTTCTATCTCTGAGCATACATGAAATACTTCTGTGAGCATTCCTGCACGTGCCTCGGGTACACACTCACACTTTTATTGAGTATATGCTGAGGGATGGAATTAGTGGGTCATATAGTAAGTGTATGATAAAGTCCAGTAATCAATGCCAAATGGTTTTTCAAGATTGTTGTATTAATTTATACTCCCACAGACAGCACCTGAGAGTTCCCATTGGTTATCATCCATTCTAACACTTCCTACTATATGAATTCTGAATTTTAGCCGTTGTGATGGATTGTGTCATGGAAACTTATTGTGATTTTAATTAATATTTTCCTGTTTACAAAGAAGGTTGAGCACATCTCTGTGTGTTTATTGACCACTTTGATATTCTCTTTGATGAGGTAGAGGTTTTTGGCTATTTTTCTATCAGGTAATCTTATTCTTTTTTAAGATTTCTTTATGTATGTCAAAACATACATTGTCAATTATATGTTGTTAATACCTTGTATTTTGTTACATTTTCATTCTTTTAAGGGTGGCTTTTGATGGAGTACATTTTATCACTTTTCGTCTTTGTGATTAATGCCTTTTGTGTCCTGTTTAAATAACTTTTCCCTACTCCAAGGTCATGAAGACATTCTATATATAGAATGTCTGTATATACTGTATTTTAGAAGCTATCTTGTGTTGTTTACTGTTTTACTTTTTGCTTTACAACCCACCTAATATTGATTTTTGTGTATGATGTTTTATAGTGTTTAACTTCTTTTTTTTAAAATAAGGAAAGCAAACTGACCCAGCACAACTTACTGGACAACGTATAACTTTTTTTGTAGAAAACAAAGTTGACCCAGCACAAATGATTGAAACTGGCTCTCTGCACTGATTTGCAGTGCCACTATGTCATGAGTCAAGTGTCCACACATGTAGGGCTGTGTTTCTACACTCTCTTTTCTGCTGTTGGCCAATTTGGCTGTCCTAGTGCCATTGCCACCCTGTCTTGTGGACTGTACATTTAACTTTTGTAGAGCAAATCTTCCCACTTTTTCATCAGAATTGTCTTGGCTTATCTTTGCCCTTTGCATTTCCACATAAATTTTAGAATCAGTTTGTCAATTTTCACAAAAGTGGATGGGATTTTGATTAGGATTGCATTGACTATAAGGATCACTGGATCAATCTCTGTAAATATTAAGTCTTCTGATCTATGAAGACTACACATGTTTGTGTGGTCCTCAAGTTATTTAGATCTCCTTTAATTTAACTCCCAATGTTTTATGATTTTCTGTATGGATGTCTTACACATGATTTGTTTGAATTTTTTTTACCCTCTAGGTATTTGAGGCTTTAAATTCTATTATAAATGGCAAAGTTTTAAATTATGTTGGGTAACTGTCAATTGTTAATAGAAAAGCAAGAAATTCCTTTCATATTATCCTTGCATCTAGGAATCTTGATAAATTCATTCTAATAGTTTGTCTGTAGATTCTTTTGGATTCTATGCATGTATATCTATTTTACCTGTAAATAATAATAAAATCGCCTTTTATTTCCTTTTACTCATTTAAATTGCATTTATTTACCTTTCCTCTTTGTGCTGACCATGACACTTAGGACAATGTAGAATTAAGTGGTACTAACGGGTCTTCCTGTCTCTTTTCCCATCACAGAAGGAAAGCTTTTAACATTTTGCCATTGATGATAATATATCTTATATGTTTCATGTAGATACTTTGATTAGATGACAGTAGTTACATTCTATTCCTAGATTACTAAGAGTTGTTAATCATGAATGGGTGCTGAAATTTATTAAGCACTTTAGAAATATATATTGAGGTGCTTATTTTTTCCCCTTTTATACTGCTAATACAATGACTTACATTGATTAATTTTTTTTAAGCTCTGTCACCCTGGCTAGAGTGCAGAGGTGCAATCTCATCTCACTGCAACCTCTGCCTCCCAGGTTCAAGCAATTCTCCTGCCTCAGCCCCCTGAGTAGCTGGGACTACAGATGTGTGTCACCACAGCCAGCTAATTTTCATACTTTCTGTAGAGATGGGGTTTCGCCATGTTGGCCAGGCTTGTCTTGAACTCCTGGGCTCAAGTGGTCTGCCAGCTTCAGCCTCCTAAAATGCTGGGATTATATACGTGAGTTACCGTGCCTGGCCTGATTTTCAAATGTTAAAACACCCATAAATCCCTAGAACAAACCCAAGTTGGCTGTGATGTGTTATCCTTCCCATAAATCAGTAGATTTGGTTTACTTAAGATTTCTGCATCTATGTTCATGAGAAAGACTGGCTTATAATTTTCTTTCCAATAATGCTCTTGTTGGGTGTTGATATTAAGACTATTTGAGCCTCACAGAATGCACTAGTAAACATTCTGTCTTTCTGTTCTCTGGTGGAATTTGCATTCCATTCTTCTATCTCTCCAGGCATCATTGTAGTTATCTCGCTGAGATCTTCCACTTCACTTTTCAGTTGTGTCTAAAATGCAGTTTAACTGTTCATTTCAGTTACTTTATAGTTGAGTTTTAGAGTTTCCATTTGATTCTATTTTATAATTTCCTGTTGCCTGCTAAAATTTTTGATATTATCTTTTTGAATAAAAGCCCATGTCTAAGAATCCTATTATCTAATGCTCTCTGGATTTGTTTTTATTGTCTATTATTTCTCCTGGATATTGGTTCCATAGTCCTGTCTCTTTGCCTGGGAATTAGAGTCAGAGTAAGTTACAAGATTAGCCCAGATTCATGAAATGGAGAACTAGGCTCTACTGCTTGATGAGAAGGCTGCAGGCACATTATAAAGGACAAGGATAAGATAGATACAAAGGGATGGGAAAGATACAATCAACCTACCTCTTTGCCTGATTAATTCCTAGTCATCTTATCACTGGGTCACATTTCCCAATTATCCACTGTCATATTACCTTTTTTCTCTTCTTTACAACACTTATCACTGTTAGAAATTTTAGATGTATATGGGTGATTCATTGATTAATATGCATGTTCAGTATGATCTTGATGCATTAATAGCATTCTTAAAAAGTTTCAAGGTATAAGGAGGCAGAAGCTGGACCATGTGGCCTACTCTGTACCCCTTCTCCTAGATCAGTGCATGACACATGCTGGGTATAGTAAGTATCAACAAAGCATAAAATAGAAATGGATGTACAGCCAACTAAGTGAGGAAGGTACTTCTACCTATGTCCATTTTACAGATGATGAATTGGAGGCCCAGGGAGATCACAGAGCTGGTGAGTGATAGCTCTGCAGTCTATCTGATTGTAAAATCAGTGCCCTTGGCCACTGTACCCTGCTGCCATGAAAGTAATTATGGGTTGTGTTTTTGTTAACACTAAGGTCCCACCAGCCATATTAGGTTCAAATGTGAATTGGATCTTTTTGGAAAACAAGAGTTTTGAACTGTTACTGGCCTAACAACCATTACACAAGCTGTTGAAATACTTAGTCTTGTCTCTAGCAGGCAACACCAACTGAGAGATAAACTGGATTTATTACCTTTGTAACACAGGAGCAAAAATGGCTAATTTGTCATCTTCCTTCATTTTGACTCCTGAGTAGATTGCCAGCAGCAGAAGGCAGTACATTTAGAAATGTCCCTTTTACACCTGCCAGGTCAGTTTCTCAGAGTCATTAATCCCTACAGAGCCCCAGTAGACACAGAGCTGACTGCTCACTCAGTCTGTCCTCAGGATAGTCAGAGGGGTTCAGAGTGAAGATGACTACAGTGTGTCCCGGTCAGCCAGTCAGACATTGACACAGCAGCTGCCTGACCCAGGCTTGATCCTAAAGAAGACTGGTATAGAAAGCAGCCTTGGCTATGTTTTCACTGAGGTTTTGCTTTGGAGTTGAAAGAACAAGTGTGACCTGTGGCCATGGTTTTTATCAACTGGGAGAACTTGGGGAAATGTAATATTTCTGAACCTTCATTTTGTCATCTGTAATGTGGGGATAGATGATACCTAATACATCAACTGTAGAGAGTTAAGTACAGAATCAAAAAAAATGAGCTTCCTGATCTAAACGAGTGCTGTTTTAGCCTGATCAGCATAGATTCCCTTTCTTCTCTAGGGAGCAGTAGCCCACATTTCCTTTGGAGAAACACTATTCCTTGACACTCAGGTTATGTGTTTTGGGTTGGCCTCTATCATGGCTCTAGGAATGGAACTCATGATCCAGGCCTGGCGAATCAGGATGTTCTATCACCCTGACCACAGTCCACAGGGATTGACTTGCAGATGGGCATATGATCCAATATAATCAGAGTAGTTCCTGGAGTTAAACCCAAAAAGATGTAGGTAGGGAGCTGCTATTTGTTTACTTTGCCATCACATGGAGCCAGAACATGAAACCAGCAGAGATGACACAGAACCTGAAGATGGATAGCACGAGGTCTTGCTGATATCATTTAAATTCCCTGATTAAGCCACACCGGAAGACTATACCTGGCCTGTTCTATTAGTTAACTCAATGAATACCCTTTTCATTTTTGATTAAGTAATACTAGCTGAAATTTTTAAAGGAAAACTCTTCATATAGTTTCCCCATTTTACAGAAAATTGAAGTTCAGAAACAAGTAGTAAAACCTGTCTAAACATTGAGTAAAATGTAAACTCCCTGCAGGCCAGGCACAGTGGCTCACACCTGTAATCCTAGCACTTTGGGAGGCCAACGCAGACAGATCACCTGAGGTCAAGAGTTCAAGACCAGCCTGGCCAACATAGCGAAGCCCTGCCTCTACTAAAAATACAAAAATTAGCCAGGCCTGGTGATGCACACCTGTAATCCCAGCTACTTGGGAGTTTGAGGCAAGAGAATTGCTTGAACCCAAGAGATGGAGGTTGCAGTGAGCAGAGATCATGCTACTGCATTGCAGCCAGGGTGACAGAGCCAGACTTTGTCTCAAAAACAAAACAAAACAAAAAAACAAAACAAAACAAACAGTAAACTCCCTTCAGGATCACGGACTTTGTCATTGTCAGGCCCTCTTCTCTGCATCTTCGCTCACTCTGGTCTCCTGCCTGATTTCCTTTTCCCTTCGTTCCACCCAATGACATCCACCCAATCTTCCAAGTTCTGCTCAAGTCCTTTTGTCTCAGGATGTCCTCGCTGAGTTTACTTCATCACATGTCCAACACAGGTCAGCCTATTCCACAAATGCACAGCTTTCTCTCTGACCCGTTCATGTCTCAAGAAGACTGCTCAGAGATATGAAAGGTGTCTGAACACTGTAACTCTTCGCTCTTCATGTTCACAGGGACACCCTTTCTTGCTGATGGATCAAATTGTGTCAATCCCCATTGCTGAAGTGATATTTAGCAAGACAATGAATTAACAGTTAATTCATTAAGGGCACAACATCTTAGTACAATACAGAAGACATTTTCAGTCTGGTCTCTTTTGCATTTGTATCATGATAGTTTGTCTTTTTGCTGCCAGAAAAAGAGAGAGTTGAACACTATCTTACCTTTCTTGATCAATAGTTTTATAAATTGTAAGACATCTTGCCTTTTTTACTCTTTAAAAATATAAATGACAAAAATAAGATCCAACTGATTAGTATAAAGTGTAAAAAAGGAGACATTTTAAAAATTGGAAGCAATTAAAGCTACCCTCTGCCTCTGGGATGGAGAAAACCTTTCTCAGCATAGGAGCAAACACAGAAACCATGAAGAAATGTAGAATTATAAAGATACATTTATATAAACTTGGAACATAAAAAATCACTACAAGCAGAAACAAATGACAATGACAAATGTATGTGATGGGTGAATACTATAATTTTCCATGCAACAACTTATTTTCCCAATAGAAAATACACAAAAACTTGAATAAGAAATTTTCAATAAGGAGACTATTGATGGCTAATCCACACAGTTAAAGCATGTTTATCTTCATGTGGACTCAGATAAGCCAGTTAGAAAAACAATATCATTTCGCTTCTAAAATTTAAAAAAAAAAAAACATGAAAATTGTATATTGTGTGTATCAGAATGCAAAAAAAAAGAACCCAGATATATTCCTGATACCAAGTGTGAGTGACTGCTGACTGAACAGTAAATGTCAAATCAGAAATGTGTATTCCCTTTACAAATTTTCCGGAGGAAATCCTCAGAAAAGATTCCTGTACAGGAATTTTTTTGAATTAGCCCTTTGTAATACTATAAAATTGAAAACAACTTACATGTCCAATAATTGTACATTGGTTAATTAAATTAAAATAAATAATATATCCTCATGATAGAATTACCAAAAATGATGATACAGATCTATATTTATTGATTTAGAAAAATATTCCCAATATATAGACAAGTGAAAAAAATTAAAGCCACGAAGTCTACAAGGTCACATTTTTCTAAATGCTTGTAATAAACACTTGGAGAATAATACAAACATATATAACAAGACGATAATAGGTTGATCCCTGGATTCCAAGATCATGGGTGATTTTTCTTGGTTTTGTTTTTCTGTAGTTTTCAAATTTCCGCAATAAAGATGTTACTTTTTAAAATTAGAAATATTTTTAAAATACAAGCAGCATGCCTTTGCATTTATTTTGACTCATACAACTGGCGCCTGTGCCTGATAGATAGCACCCAATAAGGCAATAAGGACTTACATGTCATTGGGCTTCCATCATATGGAAGAGTCAGGGGCGATTTGCCCAGCATACGGGCCAGTGGACCTCTTCTTTTTTTCTTTTTAACCAGGACTGGTATTTTCAGGCACAGAGAGAGATTTGCTCATTACCCACTCTGTCCATCCACCAACTGGGAACGGGAACCATAAACATTGTCATTTCCCAAATGGAAGAAGGTATGACTTTGAAGAGCAGAGCCTTTAATCAGACAAAACATCTCACTTTGCCCTAGTCATTAAACTGACTTCAGAGACAAAGGCCCAAGGCCCTGCATATGTTCAGTTTGTGTAAAGACAGTCAGCTGATGCCGAACACTGGGCATACCGGGTGTTTATATCAGAAGTAATGAACTAAAAGCCGGGCATCTAATCCTTTCCCTAGCCAGGAGGTACTTCCAAAATTTTAAAAGTCTTTTTTTTAAAGAGTAATAGAACTTTATAAGCATATTGGTCCTTTCATCTCCCTGAAAGTATATTCAAGGCATAATTCAGACCTTCACATTAGATCATATTAAGCCTAATTTGGTTCTTCAGCTCAGCAAAGAGCCTGAGGGCCTTTAGGAAGTTGTAAGAGTCATAGAAGTAAAAGAACCTGACTTTTTAAACAAACATGCATCTTTCCCATATGATAATGAATGTGTTTGAATGTATAGCCTGGGGGTCTTGCCAACATATTGGAGGATTTACCTCAATGAAGGGTGGGTCACTCCAGCAACAAAGGGATGTGGGGACAAGAGTACAACCCTGCTGGTAACTCCCATTAGATTTCCACTTTACTCTCATCCCATCGTCCTCCTTTTAGGTTTCTAAGCAGCAGTCATGCTGAGGCTGTTTTTGGTGAGCCAAGCGTATGTGGCAACTGATGGCCTCCAAATTCCATACTGGCTTGCTCCAGGGACCTCACGTTTGACTACCACATTAGGATGACTTTCATAATTTTGTTTTTCAGCCACATCTGAGATCTTAGGTGATGGTAGTGATTCAATTCTTTTTTTTAAAAAAATGACAGCATAAACCTCACTAATTGAGGTATGATGCTTGTGGCATAATAGAGAGGGCGTGGACTCTGGTGATAGACCCGGATTCAAATCATAGCTCTCCCATTACCTATCTATGTGTTCTGGGGCTCATCACTTAGCCTCTCTGAGCCTCAATTTCTTAGTCTCTGAGGGGACAGAGAGACAGCAATACATGGTCATCCTACCTCACAGAGTTGAGACAGATGAAATCATGAATATGGAAACACTTTGTGAACTGTAAAAAGCTTGTATCAGGACTGTAATGCCAAATTTTGCTGTTTTGCTAGCTTCACATGGAGTCAGGTCTCAGGTGTCAGAGGCTGGAAGAGTAGCCATGGGTGAGTGACAGAGGTGCTCAGATCTGAGTCGGGGAGCCTTCAAGAAGTGTCTCTGAGTCCATTGCAAACCCAAATCCTTCTTGTTGTGTGGAGTCAGAAGTCACCTTCCATGGCAGCAAGCTCTAGGACCACATGCCTGCTTTGATAACCTAGAGTTTTGTTATGATGACTATTGCTCAAGTTCACAAAAGTTGGCTGCTCTCTGGGACAAGAAAATCTTTTCAAGGAGACTCTGTTGGCTAGTGGGATCTTCTGAAGGGGACTTGGCCAGCAGCCACCCTCATTCACTCCCCCTTCCCAGGCTGACTCTGCATCTATTAGCATGAAAAATGAGGAACTGATTGGGCTTATATAATCTGTAAGTTAGCTTAGCTGAATCAAGATCATTTGTCTAGTGCACATATTCCCAAGGCCGAGGAGGGTTGTCATTCTGGTTTCCAGTGAGGTCATCCTCCATGTCTGCAGCGTTGACATCCAGCTAACCACAGGCTGCATGTTAGCAGACGACTTAGCCTTTCATCCAGGAGTGACAGGCCAACTTTGGAGTTTCCTTTCTTTGCTATGTTCCATTCTTTTCTGTTTTCTTGTGTTACCATCTCTTCTTCATCTAGTTGTTAAGACCCTTGAACATCAAACAGAGGTGTCTAGCTTAACCATGAAATGTTCTTCCCATGCCGTCCAGGAACACATTTTCCTTTATAACTCATTTTGAAGCTGTTTTTCATGTGGCGTGGCATGCAGAATGCTTTTCTTTCATTGATGGGGCCTGCTCTTGGCTCTCAAATGCAAACACGAAAGGGATGGTCAGCCATGGGCCCTCTGGTTGCACCACATTCAGAAAACCAAATGTGCCTAAAGTAACAGTAAAACTCATGATGTCGGAAAACTTTGAAAATCTCAGTGCTGATCTCACCGTGCCAGTTCCCATGTTGGAGGGGAGATTTATGATCTTCTAACTAGGTGCCATGGTATGCTGATGCCCATTTGTAATCTTTACAATAACCCTCTTATGGGCACTGCCATTCCCACTTTGGTGGTGAGGAACCTAAAGCCCAGAGAAGTGAGGTAGCTCACCTAGGGACACACAGCCAGGAAATGCAAAGCCAGACAGGCAGAGCCTCACAGCACACACTCTTTGCACAGCTCTCAAATATTGTCAAGGAAAGATTGACAATGAAAGTCAAGGAAAGATTGAGCAACTTTTCCAGACTAAAGAAACGTGACAACTAAATCTAATATGTGAATCTGAAATGGATCAGTTTGTCATAATTGGCATTATTGGGACTATTGGTGAAACGTGAATGGGATCTGAGGATTAGATGGTAGTGAGATATCCTTGTTAGTTTCCTGCTTTCAATGGTTTTGTTGTGGTTATGTAAGAGGGCATCTTTAATACTAGGAAAGCCACTGCATGGCAACAGGACATCAGGCAGACAGCTTACTCACAAATGGTTCAGAGAAAAAACTCTTTGTACCTTATTTGTAACTCTGTAACTTGTGATTGCTTCCAAATTTCAAAAAGATAAATTAAGAAAAAACATTGAAAATATAGCTCTCATGTCCTCAGATCCAGAATCAAGTTGAATCTTAAATTCAAATCAATTAGAGTTTTAATGTCCTTTTCCCTTCTTTATAGGCTGGTGGGATTTGTCTTTTGATGGCAGAATCGTCGCTTCAGGAGGCTGGGTGTGGTGGCTCATGCTTGTAATCCCAGCATTTTGGGAGGCTGAGACGGGCAGATTATAAGGTCAAGAGATCAAGACCATTCTGGCCAGCATGGTGAAACCCCGTCTCTACTAAAAATACAAAAATTAGCTTGGCATGTTGGCACATGCCTGTAATCCCAGCTGGAGGCTGAGGCAGGAGAATCTCTTGAACCCGGGAGACGGAGGTTGCAGTGAGCGGAGATCCCGCCACTGCACTCCAGCCTGGTGACAGAGCAAGACTCCGTCTCCAAAAAAAAAAAAAAATTGTCACTTCAGGAGTACCTGCTTGCCATCTTTCCATGATTTTTATCTTATCCCCTAGATTGGAGTTTCCCTTACCTCCAAAGTAAGCTAAAATTTAAAAGGAGTTGCCTATGAAGTCATGATGTGATGAGAATTGTGAGCTGGGGATAAAGGCTGAGAAACATATTAGTAAATCTTAACATTCAGACAATTATCTCAGGGAAACAGAAAAAGATTTATAACTTTCTAAACCAGCTTTCTAAAACTCACTCCAGGAATGTGGAATAAAGCCCCTAGAGAAGTAGATAATGATTTTGTAGCTGTGGAGAGGATTTCCTCTGAGAAGAAAAATAGTCAACTATTGTCTTGGGACAACTGTATAAAAATGAGAATTAGATTCTCAGTCTTTTGATAATTGTGGATTTTAAAGAATTACAAAGGAAGAACTTTTGACAACATTTACAGTATCTACACCTAAATGAAAAAGAAAATAAGGACAATACAACCAACCCCTTCCTTCCTTAAGTTAAAAAAAAAAAAAAGAAAAATCCTTCCACAGGGAATGGTTCTTTGGCATTTGTATCTTCAGTATCCAGATAACTATGGTTAACTTTAAGTATTTTATAATTACTTTTTAAATTGCGTTGAATTCTGTTAAATTATTTACATGTGTTGAATACATATCCCTATAAAATAGAAAAGTTATTGAATCTAAAAAAATATTTAGAGGTTTCCTTAGAATATTATCTGGCCTAGGGATCTCCAGATTTTGAGATTTCATGAAGGAGAAACAATTGGATGACTTAAATCGGAAAGAACTATAGAAAGTTTATGATTTCTACTTTAATCAATTAAGAGCATAAAATACAAATAAAATAAACATTATCCTCATACTTTTATAGTCTCATAATAAAGGGTAGTCCTTTAAATAAAACACATTTAACTTTACGAAAACTTACAGCCATTCCTTATGTTTCTTTCAAAACTGAGGACTGGTAGACGTGTTTTCATTGACCAGCCTGGTCTGCCTGACTAGAGTTTGGGAAATCCTGTTCTACTCCAGCTACTTCATTTGCAGGTGCTGGGTTCAGAGGAGAGAAGGGACTTACCTAACTAATGCTGCCGTTTAAGGGAAGGGTGAGACCTTGCACTCAGGTCTCTGGAGTCTTAAGCCAGCGTGCTTGTCACTGCACCCAGCAGTTAGCTTTATATAGGTCTATCAGCTAGATTTCTTTAGGCTATAATCAACAGAAAACTAACTTAAATTGGATCAAACAATAAAAAGATTTATTGGCTCAGGTAATGGAAAAGTTCAAAGTATAGCTTCAGGCAAGGCTTAATCCAGGTGGCCAAAGCATGTCATTCCCAGGATGTGATTTCCTTTATAGTGTCATTAGCCACAGTCACCCTCCTAGCCGTTACAGGGAGTCCATATGTAGCAGCAAAAACTTCTGACTTCATGTCCTTAAACCATGAACTTCATAGGAATAGACATTGTTGCTGCATAACTACTGCACATCCTGGAAGTAATTCTCTCACTCATCAGGTGAGTCTGGGCTGCACGGCCTTAAATAATTGCATTCAACTGGCTTCTTAAGTCACAGGCTTCTCCTTAAATCTATCATTGTTGCTACTATAAGTTGGGGAGATTGATGGCTTAAGCCAATCAAGGCTTGCGCTTGTCTCAGTCTGCTCAGGCTGCTATAACAAAATACACTAAACTGGGTAGGTTTTAAACAACAGAAGTTTATTTCTTACAGTTTTAGACACTGGTAAGTCTAAGATCAAGGCACTGTCAAAATCGGTGTCTGGTGAATCCCCGATCTCTGATTCACAGGTGGCACCTTCTCTCTGGTTCCTCACATGGTAGAAGGGAAGGCAGCTCTCTGGGGCCTCTTTTATAAGAGTCCTAATCTGTTCACCTAATCAGCCACCAAAGGCTGCACTTCCTAAAACCATCACATTGGGAATTAGATTTCAACATTTTAGGCGGAAACAAACATTCAGACGACATCACTTCTTGGAGCTTGGAGTGGGTCAATTCCCCATAAACTACTCAGCTGATGATGAGAAAGAAGTGGTTTCTGAGTGAGGAGTGAGAAATTAGAATAGCGTTTTATTAGAAGAAGGGTGAATAAATGCTGGGCAAAAAGATAAACACAGGTGTATATTACTACTCTCAAAGAGTTTATTGCAGAGCCGAGTCTGGGCCGCATGGCCTTACACAGTTGGATTCAACTATTTTTATTTCCTTGGGACATTTTGGATGGTTTTCCTGAGAAGAACCACATCAAAGCCGCATTGGGGAGGTTTTTCCAAGAACGCAGCATGGATATGTTCTGCCATCTGTTCCCATAGGAAGACCAGAGGAAGATGTCTATGGGGGAAAGCATCCACCTGTTCTTCCAGGAACTCAGGAATACCTTCTTTCGAGTATGCTGGTGCTGAAGAATAGGGCACATCTTTGAAGCAAAGGGAACCACAAAGACATGTTGAACAGTTCACCTGGACTTGTTTTTCTGTCGCTTCCATCACCTGATCATCAGGAAACTCCAACACAACCCAACAGGCCAATGAGGCCCACATATCCTCATGCTTTTGGAAAGGGTCAAGCAAGACAATGTGTTCCACTTTGCTGCCTAGGACATCTGAGTCATTAAACCTTCTTCTAAAGTAAAGCCCCAACAAGGAATGTATACCCCTTCTAATCTGAAACAGCTTTGCCTCAAGGTTTCCATCTTGAGAAAAATGTTTTGGTGCTCCCAGCATCCTTGGCTGGGGCTAGTCTTCTTGAGACTGCTTTTGAGCCTCACTGCTGCTAAGTGCTTCTTGTAAAATATGGTAAATGTAGGGCCTCAGAAATGCTTTCCTTGAGGGAGGGAAGAAGAAAGAGTTGTGCAAGATAGACAGCTGAGCACACATAATGATTGCCATATGTCAAAGGATTTTGGGACTTTAAAATGGACTTGGGCAGTGCTTTGCTAAGTGTTCCCATAAAACAACTGTTTTTATAGGTTTCTGAGGTCTTAGCAATGGAAAATACGGATTTCTGATCTTTCTGTATCTTGTTTAGTTTTACCATTCCTTTGTTCCAAGGACTTAGAGACTATCTCCCTTTGGCACCAACCAGAACTTGATTTGGATCACCCAGTATGGCTCATGAATTACTTTTCTCATGATATTCCCAATGTTCATTAGCCTTTAGGAAAAATTGCCCTTGAAGTAAACCTTACAGACCTTGGAGCAGAAGTTGACAAAAATCATGACCCATGAGTCCCATACCACTTCTCCTATCCCTCTTCCCCTTCAGTGGCAAAATAAGATAATTAATTTGATAAGGGAAAAATTCTTAGGTCAAAGGAATGTACATAAATTAATAACTTCCTTTGTATTTAATCTCTAATATTTGAAATCTTTCTGTGAAGCTCTCCCCATAGTCTAAAATATCTCAGTTGGTATGTATATAGGAGGAAGAAGCAAAGATTCTTCCAATGGACCCAAGGGAAAGATTTGATTAAATTCTTCAAATCAGGGAGTCTGGGTGCTCTGCTCCTAAGCTCTTCCCATATAGCTCTTTGCAAATTGTAAATTGCATCTTTCCACTTAGCAAAGTTTAAGATGGGCTTTGCGTGTTTGAAGGAGGATTCAACAAAGTTCTTGCTTCTCTGAAACATACCCTGGACTCAGAGACAGAAATAAAAAAGTAAACAAGATCTCTATTTATTTTATTAAATGCTGTTAAGGAGATAAGCAGAAGAGTGTGCAAAAGAGTGACTGAGGGGAATATTGCCTTTTGAAGTGCAGCGGTCAGCAGAAGTCTTCCAAGAAGTTGATAGTGAACTGCACCTGAAGGATGACAGTTGATGATGGGAAAGGTGTTCAAGATAGAAGGAACAGGCCAGATGCGGTGGCTCAGGCCTGTAATCCCAGCACTTTGCGAGGCCAAGGGGGTGGATCATGAGGTCAGGAGATGGAAACCATCCTGGCCAACAGGGTGAAACTCCAACTCTACTAAAAATACAAAAATTAGCTGGGTGCGGTGGTGCACACCTGCAGTCCCAGCTACTCAGGAGGCTGAGGCAGGAGAATCACTTGAACCTGGGAGGCAGAAGTTTCAGTGAGAGAGAAGGAACAAACAGGGTGGAAGTCTAGAGGCCAGAAAGGGCTTAGCAAGGAATAAAGACCAGTGTGGCTGCAGCAGAGTGAGCAAGGGGCAAAGCATGTGATGAAGATAAAGATGCAGAATAGAGGGGCTGTGAAACCCAGCTGGGCCTTGTTGGTCATGGAAACAAGCTTGGATTTCAGCAAACTCTACATAATATGAAGGCCTTCAAGGTAACCCGAGTTCAGAATGGATCTTTGTGCCTGGGATTTGGAAAGCCATATGCCATTAAAGGGAGAGTCACATCAGAAGTGCCACAAGTATGAGTTTGCATAAGAAAGCAAAGGCATAGCACATTTAAAATACTAATCATTAAAATGGTGCCCTCTCACACAGCCCTCTCCATTCAACACCGTTTCCTGTCTCAACCCATCCGGTCAACATCTTTGTTGGTTTGTCTCATGGTGGTGATTGTATAATGTAAGTATCAGACAACACAATGTAAATACAAGGCAAATTCGAAAATTGAATTGCCAACTTTGACGCTGTAGTTCTTGGAGTCCCTCAGAGTTGAAGAATCAAGTTAGCTATAACCAAAGCCATGCACCAAAGAGAATTAGGGTTAAACCAAAAGAGAAAATCAACCAGATTTGAGGATATAATTGGGGCTTTAAAGGAGAATGATTTGAATACCAAAGGTTAAGATTAAGAGAAGCCCTCAGGAAAATTTATGAAATCTTTGAATAATTTTGGAAAAGAGAGAGAGAGGGAGACAGAGAGAGAGAAAGAGACTGATGGAGAGCCAGAGACTTTATGACAATATCACAAAAGTTCAAGGCAAATTGAATTTTCCTCTTATAAAATTTTGTCCAAAAATGGGGAAAAAAACACTCAATTCTTGTGTATTTTCTAAGACAGTAGAATTATAATCTAGCCCTGTACTTTGTTAAATAAATAAACTTGTTTTCATAATTGCCAGCTTTGTTTTTCAAGTTAAAGTCCCAAGTAACTGTCTTTTACCATTTATTTTGAAAATGTAGTCCTAAGTTTTGATGGACTCATGTTAATTCGCAGTTTTCCAGTACCAATTATCTTCCGATAATGAAGACCTCCTGTGCTCACAGTTAAGAATGTGCTGCCTCGGCATGTGAAGATGGTGGCCCTGAGTTACTCATCAATTCCTGAATACCTAGTTATGTCTCAAAGAGAAAGACGGCTCTTCTGACTGCTCATACCCTCCCCTAGTCCCTCAGCATATGTAAGAAGCTGTCTGGGAAATGAAGAAAGTTGGGTCTAAGACCCATTGACTTCAGCCAAATGAGTTAATCGACTGTAGTCTAGCCAGCAAAGGAAGACACTTACCCCCAAGAAGAATTATATTTCTGTTAAGCAAGAACTTTCAGAAGCTACATTTACAATTTAATAGTCCCAGGAATTTTCAGATGTCTGGATAATAGTGTAAAGACTTCCCAGATGGAAGATGTATTCTTCTGTTCAGGAATTATAAACATGAAACAAGCACTGGAAATTCTTTCCCACACTGCTTTTGAGAACGTCTGTCTGTGGATACCTCTTCAGAAATTTCCCGAGGCAGGGCCAAGAGCTTAGGACTTGGACAGCAAGAGAATTGGGGACCATTTCCAGGGTTCTCCTCTTCCTCATTGTATGATCTTGGACAATAGGCTTACCGTCTCATTTCTCTCAACTCTGAAGCTGGGCACAGCAATTCAGAGAATCAAGAATTAAGGTGGCAGTACATAGAAAATGCTTGCTACTCTACCCATTAGCACATGTTCACTAGTGGTAGTAGTACAACAGTACCTGGAAAGCAGTTAGACCTGACAATTCTAAACTCAGTGTTACGTTTTGAAATGGGAAGATATAAAACTGCCCTAAGGATTTTGTTAGTCATGGTAACTTCTTCTCAGCTCATACTGCAAATCATGGAAGTTTCACAGTGCCTTATGTACCAAGCAAAACATTCCAACTTTATTCTGTAGGTTAGAAAAAAAAAAAAAAGAGAAAACTTTGGAAAATATTTAATTCATAGTTTAAAAAAAATAACTAATTATTATAATAATATTAGCTCACATTTACATGTTTATTTCACACAAGGCACTGTTCATAGCATTTTCATATAATAATTCATTTAATCCTCGCACAACCCTATATTATCATTTCTCATTTTACAGATGGGAAATTGAGATACAGAGAAGTTAAATAGTAGAGCCAAGACTCAAAGTAAGGAAGTATGGCTTCAGACCCCGTGCTTGTAACTGTTAGTCTATAGTGTGCCACGGAAGTATCATCTTTGTATTTGCATTTAGAAGGGGCCCAAATGGAGACAAGGTTGTGAATGAGGCTGTTGAAAAAGTTCGGAAGAACGATGATGAAAACATGACCTACTTTCACAGTAGATGTAGCAGAACGCACAATTTCAAAGACCTGACTGCAGGCAGAAATTAAACAACACTACTTGGTGTTTGACAGAATATGGGGGGGTTGGGGGTGGGAGGCTATTTGAAGGGGAGAGATGAAAAGAAAGAAGAATTAGGAGGAATTAGTGTCTGTCTTGGTTGGCCAATTGGCTGAATAGATAAGATTTACAAGGAAGTAGATCTAGAAATAGAAAGGAGGATAAGAAGTTCAGTTATGGACACCAGAGGTTTGAAGTTCTTGAAAACATCCACAGAGAAAAGTTAAAGGGTTATTTAAGCCAGAGAGTTGTTAGAAATCCTAAGAAGGAAGCAACAGAGTTTAATATTTTTAAAAAATTAAGTAAATCCACAGAATGGGAGAAAATATTTGTAAATTTTAAATCTGAGAAGGGACTTATATCTAGGATATATAAAGAACTGCTACAACTCAACAATAAAAAGAAAAATAGCCCTTTTTTTTAAGTGGGCAATGAGTCTGAACAGATCTTACTCCAAAGAAAATATATAATGGCCAATGAGCACATGAAAAGGTGCTCAACATCATTAGCCATTAGGGAAATGCAAATCAAAACCACAATAAAATGCCACTTGATGCCTCCTAGGATGGCTATAATAAAAATGATATCGATAATAACAAGTAACAGCAAGGATGTGAAGAAATTGAAATACTCACACAACGCTAGTGGGAATGTAAAATGGTGCAGCCACTTTGAAAAACAGTTTGGCAGTTTCTCAAAATGTTAAATATGGTGTTGCCATGTGATCTTGCAATTCTATTCCTAAGTATCTGTCCAAGAGAAATGAAAGCATGCCTGCACAAAAACTTGTACACAAATGTTCATAGCAGCATTGTTCATAATAGTCAAAAAGCAGCAACTCAAATTTCCATGAACTGATGGATAAATGGATAAATGTGGTTGAGGCACACAATAGAATATTATTCAGCAATAAAAAAAGGAAGGAAGTACTGTTACATGCTTCAACATGAATGAACCTGGGAAACATTATGCTAAGTGAAAGATACCAGACATTTCAGAACAGGCAAATCTATAGAGGCAAGAAGTTGATTAGTGGCTGTCCAGGGCTGGGGATTGGGGGTGGAGAGGAGGAGGGAAATGGGAGTGACTGCTAATGGATATGGGGTTTCTTTTTGGGAACATACAACAACTATTGAACTGTACACTTTAAATGAGTGAATTGTGTGGTATGTGAATTGTATCTTAATAAAGCTATTTTCAAAAATTAGGTACAATAGTATAACTAAATATAGCAGTCTACATCTATAAATTATGGTGTTTAGACTGAAAACTTTAGGCCAGGCGTGGCGGCTCATGCCTATAATCCCAGCATTTTGGGAGGCCGAGGTGGGTGGATCACCTGAGGTCAGGAGTTTGAGACCAGCCTAGGTAGTATGGTGGAACACTGTCTCTACTAAAGATACAAAAATTAGCCGGGCGTGGTGGTGCGCGACTGTAGTCCCGGCTACTCTGGAGGTTGAGGCAGTAGAATCACTTGAACCCAGGAGGCGGAGGCTGCAGTGAGCCGAGATTATGCCACTGTACTCTAGCCTGGGCAACAGAACGAGGCTCCATCTCAAAAAAAAAAAAAAAAAAAAAAAGGCTGGGAAGTTTACCTGACACAACAGGAGCATATTTTATTCTGTCTTTTTATCCCCCTTTCTCTATTATTACTTACTAATAATATTTTCCGTAGTGGATTCACCAAGTTCCTCTCTATATTTTTCCAAATGAATTCTTTAAAAGACTCATGAGTGATATATATGATTACAGAAAAACTCCAACTCTCATAAGTTACACCCAACCAGCAAACAAATGAATCAAATTAATCTTAAACTGGCAATTTCAAATATTTACAAAGTCTGTCTTTTAATTCCTACCGTGTTTGAAAGTGGCATTCTGAAGGACATACTGAGTCATGATTGCATAATGGGCCCAAGCATTAGGTTACTGGTAACTGGAAAGGATTCAACTCAAATTAATTCTAAACCCATAATCTTAAGAGTTTACAAACAAAGGCTGCACTTTAATTCTGGTGGGTTTAGAAGTTTTCTTCCAAAACCTTGTCCTTTCATATTCTTGTTATTCTACAGCACCTATCACCTCCCGACACCAGACGGTTTTCCATCATCAGACCTTGGGAATAATTTCATTCTTTCTAAAACCAAAAAGCAGTCCTAGTTCCAAACTGCAATTCATTAGGAGAGTTCCATGGCGTTTGTCAGGCCTCCTGCCACAGGCTTTCACCAGAACGGTTTTCATACATGTCCATGGGGCAATGGTCTGCATCCACTTAAGATGCCTACCATGTGGTTGGGAATTTTTATTGCTGATTTGGAAAGGGGCAATGTGAGGTTCAGACAAGAACCTCGCTGCTCAAACTGGAGTCTGTGGGCGACACAGAGGGGATGCACGAGAGCTGGTTCTGCAGGAGTTCTGGGAGGGTAAGATGAGTCAGAACATGGCTACCAGCTAAGGTCTTGAGGCCTTTTTTTTTTTGAAACAGAGTCTCACTCTTTTGCCCAGGCTGGAGTGCAGTAAGGCGATCTTGGCTCACGGCAACCTCTGTGCCCCGGGTTCAAGCAATTCTCCTGCCTCAGCCTCCCGAGTAGCTGGGACTACAGGCATGCATCACCACACCTGGCTAATTTTTTGTATTTTTGGTAGAGACGGAGGTCTTGCTATGTTCCCCAGGCTGGTCTCAAACTCCTGGCCTCAAGCGATCCGTCTGCTTCGGCCTCCCAAAGTGCTAGGATTACAGGAGTAAGCCACCACGCCCAGGGGACTTTGAGCTTTATTTGTTAGACACAGGGAGCCCTTTGAGGTTTTTAACAGGAACACGAGATAATCTAAGATGTCTGTGAGTAAAATGTATTTCTATTGCATAGCATCCATACCACGGCTGCAAATAATGGGTTGTGTTAGCGAGTGCTTCCTGTATGTCAGACACCAGTTTTACACTTGACTTACTTTCTGTCCTTTACTCTTCACAATCATCCTGTAGTGAGGTCTTCTGTTAACCCTGTTTATAGGTGAGAAGACAGCAGTATTTCAGGTAGGTTAAGGAATTGAGCCAAAGCTACACAGTTTATGAATCACAAAGCCAGGGCTCAAATTCCCATCTATCTAACTTAACGATTTATTCCTACCTCTGAGGGCGGGGTATGGCACTGGAGGCTGTCCCTCCAGTGAGGAGGTGGCGGGATGGTAAGGGAGGGGCTGGACACGGGAGGTGGGCAGGGGAGGGATGGATTTGAGTGGGTGGTTGCCTGAAGATCTTTCTGTCCCAGCCACTGTGTGAGTCACAGGAATACGGAAGCAAGGGTCTTCCCCTCACCTCAAGAGACTTCCTCTCTAGCATAGTCAGGCAACATCAGTGCTGCATTCACTGCACTGGAGAGATGACACAGGCTGGAAGGGCAGGGCTCTGAGTTCCTGCTGCAAAGTTGGTGTTGAAGGTGAGTAAGGTGCTGGGTTTTGAAATGAGGCCAACTGTTTCACACCCTGCCGGGCCATTACATTGGCCACTGGGCACAGTCAGACTGTTTAGTGACATCCTGGATACATTAGAAGCACATAACAAACATCACTTCCTGTTATTCTTCTTACTTCTGTCACCATTATTCCTTCCAGGCCTGGGCAGATTTTCTTTTCCTTCACGTTAATCCAGGGCTGTCCTTCTAAACGTTCAGATTTACTGGATCCTGAACGCTCTTAGGAAAGAGTCTTCGTTTCACACAAAACATTGATGACTTTGCAGAAGGTGTTTTGGATGTTTCCTTTTGCTGAGCCCCAATGGCGTGTGTTGTATAGACAGGTTAAAGCAAGAGTCAAGATGCAATGGCTCACGCCTGTAATCCCAGCACTTTGGGAGACTGAGGCGGGAGGATCACTCGAGCCCAGGAGTTTGAAATCAATCTGAGCAACATGGCAAAATGCTGTCTCTACAAAAAATACAAAATTAGCCTGGCCTGGTATACGGTATGTGCCTGTCGTCCCAGCTACTTGGGAGGCTGAGGTGGGAGGATCACTTAAGCCTGGCAGGTCAAGGCTGCAGTGAGCTGAGATCACACCACGGCACTCCAGCCTGGGTGGCAGGGCAAGACCTTGTCTAAAAAAAAAAAAAAAAAAAAAAAGTATTTCCATGAAAGGAATGAACAGGCCAGGCAAAGGCAATCAATGGAGGACCCTGGGATGGTGTAGATAAAACCAGGGAAGAAGGAAATGGTGTGTATGCCTTGGCGTCCACACTTACATGCTTGGTGAGCTTGGTAGCAAATCACAGTGAGCAGCTGAGTGTAGAGGTTACCAAGATGGACAGCAGGATATGAACACTGCTCTGCTGCTGAGTGGCTCTGGGACCTTGGGCCCCTGAATTTATCTCCACATGCCTTAACTTTCTCTTCAGTAAAATGGGAACAATATCAACCTCACAGGGACCTTTTGAGGCTAAATTAAATCTTGGCATGGTGCCCAGAATATGATAAATGTGTAACAAATGGAAATGACCAAATAAACTAGTTCGAATGCAAGCCCTGGAATTTCTCAATAATGATGTAGGTACTGACATCCTTGCTTTACAAACAAGGAGACTGGGGTTTAAGTCTCCTTGTTTGAGATTAAGTTTCTTGTGTAAAACGAGGATGTTTATACTTGCTTCATAGTGGCAGCTGTTGTGACAATTACTTATTCACAGTCATGTAGTGAGCACTGGAGCACAAGAGTAATTAAAGACCAAACTCTGTTTTTTGTTTCTTAATAGAACTTATATTTTCATTGTTAAAGACAGATGATGAAGACAGGAAAAGGCAGGGAATGGTAAGTGCTCCAATGAAAATAAAATAGAGTCATGTGATAGGAAGAAACCGGGGAGATACTGAGCTTCGGTGGCCAAGAAAGTGCTTCTTTACAAGATGACATATCAGTTGAGACCTGAACAACAAAAGGTGCCATCTAGGAGGAGGCCCTGGGGAAGAGCGTTCCAGGCAGAAAAACAGCCAGTGCCAAGGACCCGGGGCAGGAGCAAGGCTGGCGTGTTGAAGGCTGGAACGAAGCCCTCTGCAGATGAAGGGCGGTGGCTGCTGGGGGGTTGGACAGGAAGGCAGGAGAAGAGCCTACTGATTTTCAAAGGCCAGGGAAACAGCTTGGATTTTTTTTTTTCTTAAGTACAATGGGAAGATTTGTTTTAAAGTTTATTCAGAATTTTATTATGAAAAATTTTCAAATATACACAAGAATTGAAAGAATTTTACAATTGAACTGTCATATATTTATCACCTAAATTCACAGCTAACATTTGACTGAATTTTCTTTATCATATACCCAGCTATCTTTTGACTCACCCATTGATCCATCTTATGTTTTTTTCCTCTTTTCAAAGTAAGCTGGAAGATGAGCCAAGTGACACAGCACATCTGTTATTCATGAGGAAGATGACTTCAGGGACAAGAGTGGGGCAGTGAGAGCAGCCCAGAGAGCCTTGATTAGGCTGCTGGGATTGCGGGGAATCTCATGGCTTCTACTAAGGCTAGTGGTGGAGCTAGAATGTAGCAGAACAATTCTGAATGTGTTCTGGAGGTATAGTCAGTAGGACTTTCCGGGAGTTTGGACGTGGGGTGAGGAAGAGAGGAGTCAAAGCTGATTCATAATCATTTGGCTTATTCTACGAGGTGATGGTGCTGGGGCTGGTGAAGCTGTTTACTGAGATGAGAAAATAGGGAGAAGCTGGATAGGAGGAGAAAATACAGAAAACAGGAGTGTGTTAAGCTTGAGACACCTCTGGCCGGGTGCAGTGGCTCACACCTGTAATCCCAGCACTTTGGGGGGCTGAGGTGGGCAGATCACGAGGTCAGGAGTTCAAGACCAGCCTGGCCAAAATGGTGAAACCCCATCTCTACTAAAAATACAAAAATTAGCTGGGCATGGTGATGTGCATCTGTAATCCCAGCTACTCGGGAGGCTGAGGCAGGAGAATTGCTTGAACGCGGGAGGCAGATGTTTCAGTGAGCCAAGATCACACCACTGCACTCCAGCCTGGGCAACAAAGCAAGACTCCATCTAAAAAAAAAAAAAAAAAAAAAAAAAAAGGATTGAGACAGCTCTAGTATATGCATGTGGGGAAGTAAAGTAACAGCAGGATCTATGAGTCTGGAGCTCAGTGGAGGAGTTTGGCTGCAGTGGTGAACTTGGGAGTCATCAGCACGTAGGTGACTTAGGGAGGGAGGGCAGTGGAGAGAGAAGGGGTCTCAGGACCAAGTGCTAGGGCATGCCAAGATGGAAGAAGGTGGGGAGAGGAGGAATCAGCAGCTAGGAGGGAGAAGGAGCACCCATGAGGTAATAGGAAACTGAGGGAGCCAGGGGTGCAGGAGAGCTAAGAGAATGGGTTTCAAGAACTCATGGTTGGGATAATCAGTAAGATGAGAGTGGGAGGGCAGACATCTGACTTGGCCTCATGAAGGCTCCTGGTGGCCTCAAGAAGAGCCCTCTTGTGGTGGGGAAGGAATCCACCCTGGTGTCTGTTGAGGAAAGAATGTCACTAGAAAGCATAATCTGGGAGCACTGGAGAGTAACTGAAGGAGTTTTACTGTGCAGGACAGGAGGAAAAAAGTGAGTGATGTTCAGAGGACGAGACTCGAGGGAGAGGGTCTTTTAAAATAAAAGCAAGAAGGATTGCCTGTGTGCTCGGCAATGATCCCATAGAGGGGAAAGGACTACTGATGCAAGAGAGGGAGGTATCAACTCTATAAACTTGGGAGCAAAGTCCTTGAGGAGGTGAGAGGGGACAGGAGGGGGCACATGAAGAAAGACTGCTTTTTATTTATTTATTTATTTATTTATTTATTTATTTATTTATTATTATACTTTAAGTTGTAGGGTACATGTGCATAACGTGCAGGTTTGTTACATATGTATACTTGTGCCATGTTGGTGTACTGCACCCATCAACTCGTCATTTACATCAGGTATAGCTCCCAATGCTATCCCTCCCCACTCCCCCCTCCCCATGATAGGCCCCGGTGTGTGATGTTCCCCTTCCCGAGTCCAAGTGATCTCATTGTTCAGTTCCCACCTATGAGTGAGAACATGCGGTGTTTGGTTTTCTGTTCTTGTGATAGTTTGCTAAGAATGATGGTTTCCAGCTGCATCCATATCCCTACAAAGGACACAAACTCATCCTTTTTTATGGCTGCATAGTATTCCATGGTGTATATGTGCCACATTTTCTTAATCCAATCTGTCACTGATGGACATTTGGGTTGATTCCAAGTCTTTGCTATTGTGAATAGTGCTGCAATAAACATACATGTGCATGTGTCTTTATAGCAGCATAATTTATAATCCTTTGGGTATATACCCAGTAATGGGATGGCTGGGTCATATGGTACATCTAGTTCTAGATCCTTGAGGAATCGCCATACTGTTTTCCATAATGGTTGAACTAGTTTACAATCCCACCAACAGTGTAAAAGTGTTCCTATTTCTCCACATCCTCTCCAGCACCTGTTGTTTCCTGACTTTT